>NW_019213818.1:100041-130706 GCF_002532875.2 Varroa jacobsoni | reverse complement strand
GAGCAGCTTTGCGTCGGCCAGAGAGTTATTGGATGCTTCTTCCTCTTTGGGCAAGTTCGATCCTTTCGCGTTTCGGGAAAAAATACGAGTGTGACACCGGGCGCAGGGTATGACAGATTTTCCACAAGAAAAACTCGATGACATAACCACGGGTAGACGGTATTATCAACGAACTGTCATTAACAACATGACCAGCAAGCGAGGGTCCACTATTGCATTGTGATCATTACTTCACCGGATATATCCGCCACAGAAATTTAGCACTGGTAGACGAAGGCAATATAACTTCAGAAACAAATGAATACACATATATATATATATGTTTTTTTTCCTTTCTTTCGGTAATGCGGTGAATGTGCAGGAAGAAACAATTATTTATTCAAGAATAATGA
Source organism: Varroa jacobsoni (assembly GCF_002532875.2). Taxonomy (NCBI): domain Eukaryota; kingdom Metazoa; phylum Arthropoda; class Arachnida; order Mesostigmata; family Varroidae; genus Varroa; species Varroa jacobsoni. Next base: position 130,314 of record NW_019213818.1, on the reverse strand, counting down.
CTCACTCCCATATGTGCATTGCAACCATCTCGCGTTATCATCTGCTTACTCATCACTGCGGATAAATTCTAAAATCTTCATCCGGCTTTAGCTGTAGCGATGATCGCAATCATGGTCTACAAACGATGCCATTTCGATTTTCTGTTTCCTTTCTAAGTAAGTTAAACGCTGTCAAAGTTATCGTTCGACGAGTGAATAAACGACGAGCTCTATATTAGGCCTCAGATTTCGTTCTCGTCGCATTTTATATAGAAGTGGGATTCGACGATAATTAGAAGGACGCGATTGAGCTTTGCGTAAGGCGAAGCTTTTGCTTTGAGGCGCGTAAAGGACTTTTGGATTTGTGAAACGTGCGTAATACATATTAGTTATAGTAATACACTAAATAAAGTAGTGCTGAGAAATTTCAGTAAATTCTACTGCACTTCTGAAGTTTTCCCAACTTTTTTTTTTTTTTTTTACTAATGCGATTATTGTCGACATTTTTTCGCTGCTCGACACCTTGCGATAGCTTTATAATTATTTTTTGCACTGAAATTTAGCTCCTTGTAGCTACGAAGCCCTGAACAGGATCTGGTAAATATTTTTGTGTACTTCTGATGGCAACAGGTACTTCTGTAGAACTTTACACTCGGGTTCAGTTTCAACATCATAGACATTAAACAGTGTTCGACTAGAAACAAAGAGCCCTGACAACGTAAAGTATATGTGTGAATTCTAAGGTATAGGACATTTTTGATTCGGCTCATCAAAAATCTGTTTGGACGGTCTTATACAAACAGACAATGGTATACAGAAATAAGTAAAAAATTCTATGCAAGTAAATAATCGAGACTCGTTTCGAACTCGATGATGCTTCGTGAAACTACTTGTGCAAGCAACAAAAGCAAAAAAAAAAGTTCAATTTTCACGATTTGTTTTGTTTGCGATTGTTTTGTTCTAGCAATATTGCCATAGTTTAGCTAGTTAATTTTGGAAAAAATATTGAAGTTACTTTCCGCAATGATGTGTTATGAGTAGTTGGTTGTGATATCCACTGTGTGGAAAACGATCGGCAAAGCTCACAAAGCAAGCGGTAAGTGCTCTCAGTGCGATCGGTGACATAAGTTGGAGTTAGCAAACTTTAAAATACTTGAAAAGCAATTATCGTCCCATGGAAAACTCCAATCTGCTGGCTTTGCGTCACAGTCGGTGACATGTGGGCCACGTATAACGCTGGGCACGTGTATGTCGCTGAACAATTCAACGCGAGAAACGTCCAGGGGCTACTATGGTGTCTTCATTTAGTTGTAGTAGATACATGCTATTGCATATTGCCTACCGTGTACCGCCTTTTCACCGTGTGGCCGTTGCTAGCGACAGCCGAAAACTTCCTTTGGATTTTTATCGTTAGCGCATCAGTGATGCGTTATTTAGCACAGGGGTTTTACAGCAAAAGCTTGAAACACCGCCGGTTTGTCCTACTATATGCATTGGATAAACTTTTCCGCTGTGGCTAGATGGAGACGTAAGCGATACTGTAGGAAAGTTCTAAATGTAAATCCTAGTTTACTATTTAATTATTTTGCTAACCTATAAGGCAGTTCTTACACCGAAGAGTAGCTATTGCCGAAATCGGAAGTGTCTGACTGACCTGGCTGGTGCGCCGATATCCTATTTACGGTCGCTCTGTCTTTGTCGGCTGTTTGCTGCTTGACACAACATCTGTGGGAGCTATAGGGGACAATATGGCGAAATCTACTACAATAATTCTACACTTTATTTCGACAAGTGCAGTGTATATGAGCTCGTTTCCTCCCTGCGGTTACCATCTAGTATCTCACTGAATATATAGTATAGTGATGTTGCGAAGCACAAAACGTACGATACGAATGCCAAATAACTACTCATGCTTAGATTCATGCAAATTCGCCCACTGTGCCAGTTAGGCGCGAGCAAATTTCAGTGCTCTTTTTCTACTGCGATAGCAGAAGGAACAGATAATAGTAATCAATACACGTGGGAATATTGCTCCAGCCCGTCTCCAAACCAATCGTAAGATTATAGCCAAAACCAGAAGCAGCTATTAGGTGTTCGGGGACACCTTGTTCTTATACGAGTCACAGGCAGTGAAAGTCGTTTACTGCGGAAACGTGCAACTGAAAAAAAAACGGAAGCTGACCAATTTCCTATCTTATCGAATCTACTTGGTTTGCGAAAATCGTTCAGGACATCAATTCAGAACAATAAAAAAAAAGGTGTTTTGTCTACCAAATGCTAACTGAACAATCAGATATCTCTGCTCAGCCCAATAAGGAATAGTTCCCTTATGGAATGGGGTTATATGAAAAACTCTGAAAATAATCTGCTCTGCGACTACGAATCGATCAGAAGAGGTGTCTAGGAACCTTCCGGAAACCCGTTCGTTGTAGATACTTGTAGTCGCCAAGCGTCAACGGATGGCTAATGCTGCGGGCCGGCATAGGCATATAGAAGATAGATTTGTGAACACAATCAAGAGAGAAGAGCAAATTTTCAATTAGTATTAATCAGACGCTCAGGTTGTTCATCGAGACTAGACATATTGGTGCGTATAGAAGTAACTTGCGACACATCTTTGTCACAGAGTTTTATTGATTCAATCGACCTCAGTGGATGCGTTTACGTCGCTACAATTTTCACTATTCCAGGAGAAGTTGTTATCTGAGTACGGTTTCTCTTAGTTCATCTGATCTGATAACAGGAGAGCAGGCATAAAATTGTTCAAAGGTTCCTAGAGTATGTACATGTTTCACAGACAACAGCTACTGGAATCAGTATCGACGTATTTCTTAACTGGTGACGGATGGCTTGCAAAAGTTCTTACGCATATGTAAATGGCAGAGAGAAACTTACGAATCCTCGCGTATACGAGCCAGCCTAGAAGAGAACGAGAGGTGATTTTGGCCTATAGAAGAGCTTCAAAAAGATCTTATGAGATCTATTATCGGTATAAGAAAAGATTCTCTAATCTTGCTGATCCAACCGATTCAGAACTAATACTGGAGACGTCTGAATTCTATGTATAGCCGAAGTGTATCCAGCAACCGTACACTTACTGGCCAAACGGCTTAATGCAAACGTTTGTACACCTCAACATTCTGTGCTTAAAGATCTTTGATTCATAGTTTTCTGCAAGGCCTACGAAGCGAGAATTAGTTTCGTGCGAAACTTTAATTAGCTCTATTACCGTCTTAAGCCTTCAAAACAGCCGATCCACGTCCGCGCCAGATCAATGAGCATATAAAGATGTACTGAATAAACGTAAACCACACAAAGTATAGGCCACACTTACTGCGCAACGCGTATTAAATATGTGTATATTTATATATATATATATATATATATATATTACTAGCATCACATATGTGCAAGACATGTGTTATGAAAAATAGCTGGCTTGTAAATGCATCGAGGGAAAGTGATTTCATCGTTCTGTAGACTGAAGCTGTTAGTAGTGATCACTTCCGAATGAAGGCAAACGAAGTTCAAGGTAAAGATACCACTCAAGCTTCGTACCACCTTTGAACCGTGTTGGTTCCTGCTGGTTCGCGTTCATTCAGTCCTCAATAACAGAACTACTATTCAATTTATTACCCGTTTTTACTAACTGTTCAACGAACGGTTAACTCAAAACTAAATTATTTAAACATTAATATTAATGAATTACCATAATTATTATCACTGGTACTGATAGGGTTGCCTTATTAAATGTGCTGATTTATCTAGCGACCTAATGGTAAAATAGTTTCTGTTGGATAATATAATATGCCATGGAAATTTATCAGAAGCCGGATATTCATTAGGTAAATATAGATGGCGTTTGGGAATGAATGTGGAAATTCAGCTCTGGTTATCAATCCCAGTGAAGTGACCTAGATATAAACGTTTTTCCAGCTTGTTATTATTGAATAGAAATATCCTTGTGTGTAAGAATGATCGGATCGGACCGTGCGGAAGCTCTTCGAGTTTTCATACGCTAATTGCTTTAAGGATATCAAAAATGATACGTAGCCAAAGCTTTATGGTAAAGCGCACTTTTCTATCGTCAGATGCTGCAGACTCCCATATACTTCCTATAATGTGTGGACTGCTGGTAAACAACTCGAGCGTAATGAAAGAAGGCTTTTTCTAACACGACATGGAAACTTAGAAATTTTATGTCTGAACGTTTTTTAACGAAACAAACTACAGCAGTTTATCGCTAGTTATATATATATATGTATATAATTTCATAGGTGGTAACAAGGTTATATAATATTCTCTAGTCATGTATATGGAAAAAGTGCGATTTGCTGCTCTTCATCATTGACAAATTGCCGTTTGGCGATACCATATAACATATATGCTATCGACCGCTCGAGAGACATAATCGAAGGAACACTCAATCGTTGTTTCTCCGTTAATGCCCGGACTATTACGAAGTAACGGTAATACAAACGAACGGTAACGGATAGAACGTGGATGGGAGCTCGCTGGTAAAGCGGCAAAGAGACAACAGAAGTCCAAAGGAGCAGAGTAGTATCACCCGATCAATACGGCAGAAACGAAAGGATCGAATGGCGAGCAGGCACCCTGGGATAATGGAGATTCTTCGACGAGTATTATATGTAACAACAAAAAAAAAAAAAGTTTAAACAGTTTTCGAACCGTGATAACTCTTTTAGCCCGGCTTGTAGATAAAATAAGCAAGTATTCTGGCGAAGCACAAAAAAATATGTTATGAAATGTGTCTCCTTTCGACGGTATTACTTATTGATCGATTGATGCGTTGGATAGCAGTTGTCTGCTAATGAAAGCTACTGAGAGCTGGGCTGAACTCGCTAGCTGGTTGTCACATTGACATATACAATATCATTTTGATTAAACCAAAGCGAATACCTGTCTATGCCTGAAAAATTGTTTCTCTGGTTGTTAGGGAGCTGCAAGGTAAATCACTACCTTAATTCTCTTGGGATTCAATTTCAATATTGTCGAGATATTAAGCGATTACCCGTATACTCTGTATAATTACTGTGTTACTGCTGCACGTGTCAACAGGCTGTTTTTCTATAGGTAAATAAGCGGACACTGTAAAGTTCGTATTGATCTGAAGCAAGTCTGCGCATCGGCAATATTGCTTGGTCGAATGGGTGTCTACTTCGAAGTTTTCTAGAGAAAAGGTCCTCCGAAGGGAAAACCGATTAATAGAATAATTTTGAGTTTCCGTCCGGACAATTCGCCCACCTAACACAGTCACCTAAGCCACTATCGTGTGGCTTTGGTGAGCATTAGTAAATGGTTCGGATAGAACCTTATCTTAAAATTTTGTAAACTCTCATTATATGACAAACGCATAGTAACCATACACAGATACATGTATATATAAGGAAACATGAACGAATGACGAATGAAAGGGAGACAGTATACCCCTCTTATCACACCAACGCCATAGAAACGCTGATCCTTAGTATTACGTTGATAGGAGCTATCGGCATAAACGCCAATTACAAGGTAGGCTAGTGTTTGTGAGTAAAATTAACATCCGCCTGCCCATGTGGAACAATAGGCAGCCATATTATAACAACGAAATATATGTATATGCATCGTTAAGGCTGATGCCAACTGATCTAGCACTAAATCTGTTCCTAACAGATCTAACATCCCATAGTTAACGTCAATAAACTACACGCGTGGAGGTAACTGTCAGCGAGGCTATGTTAGTAAGGTACTGGTCTCGCTAAACGTTGTTGTTGAAACACCCTTGGATTGGCAATCTCGTCGTAAACTGCTGACAAAGGGCTCTCCAAAAATTCGACTAGATCGGGATAGAAATGTTATGCTTCTAAATGGCTAGAACTCCATCGATGGAGCTTAACGTAAAATCCGACTCGACCCGGAGAAATTTTGTCTCGGTTCTTTTGTTCATTATGAGCAAGTGAACAGGCAGCAAAACAAAGCGAAATATCGAAAACAGAAAAATATGTTCAAGCGGCAAGGATGATATTGGGGGTCGATCGGCGTCATAACGTACTTCTTCGAATTTCGAATCTTCGGAGATGCGTTGAATTGACCGGCTAGAAAGGCTGGCGGAAGATGGATTGATGGTGAGATCGAGGCAGATAACAACGCTTTCAGATATGCCCGGTTATATGGAAAAGATGACTGCTTAAACATGATGAATGATAAAGCGTTGCTTGTTCGAAAATTTTAGTAACTATTTGATAACTCTTGGTTTATTGTCATCTGTCGCTCAACAACAGCGGTTAGTCTAGACTGGGGGGTACTATATTAAACGATGACTGTACTTCTGGACACATGGATGCACCGTCCGTTCATGATAATAATCATATAAACTATTCGCTGTCAGTGATCGTGTGGTTAAAATACTAGCACGTGAAACGACCCCTTCTTGGTTGATGAGAACCCCTCCAGCTAGCAAGAAAGATTGCTCTGATTTATGCTGACATTACATGATGTGTACTTGGCAAATGGAAGCCAATGAACTGGTCTTCTAGCTACCGAATATTAATACTTCAATAAGGTTATCTCAGGTCTGCGTAAGTCATAAATGAGCTAAAAAAGAAATACTTAATAATAAAAATAATCAGTTTTTTCCGGATCATTGCGCGCAACTGAACCGAAGCGCGTAAGCTATCGATGATGAGTCACAACAACAACAACAACAACAACAACAACAACAACAACAGCAATAAAGTTTCGAGTCTGTCATGACAAAATGCGGACAACAGATCAGGATCTAACGAGTGAATATCCGTCTGGGTCACTGATGGATGCATCTCACGCCACAGAAGATTCCAAAATAATTCCACTGCTCACCTTCAGGCGCGGCCTGCACTTTCCAATTATCACGTTCTCGCGAAGTAGTAAGTCTTTCAACCGAGATGATCTGACCACACTTAGGTCAGAAACGAAGATTGCTAGCACAAACAAACTTAATAAACAGTATATACTACAGTTCAATTTTGCAATAGCTTCTAAAAGAATATGGCAAACGGTTTAACTGGCGCGTGTGCTTGATCGTTTTCTCCTCTTCTCAAGTCAGCTCTCTTGTCTATCGCTGTCTTCTTTCGTGCAGCTGTTACGTGCCCACCTAGTTAACTGGCTTAACGGCACGCACTCGGCCACGGCTGACCGTAGTATAGTCACTTGCAGTAAGCGATCTCAGTCAGCTACGACGTCTTTTATACGGCAGAGAGGTGCTCTGAGCCCTCTCCTATTTACCGCGCCGTGTTGCCGTTTGTCGAGACACCATCATTAACAGCAAAGGCAACGTCTTCGGAGCAAGCACCGTAGAGCGTTGCGTTAGTGGGCAGGCAGGCAGGCAGGCAGGCACCTTGACGACGACGACGACGACAGTGACGACGACGACGACAGTCGCATGTGAAGCACCGATGGCTCTTCCTCCTCATCGCTTTCGTATCACCTCCTCTCGCTCTCCTCTCGCAACTAGAAAACCCTGCTGCCGTGCGTCCTCTTGCCGCCGTCATTGTCGTACCTGCTCTGTCTGTTCTCATCCTCCTCCTCTTCCTTTTCTTTGTCCTTTTCCTCCTAGCTGGTACGAAGTAGTAATAGTTGTTGTCGTCGTCATCACTGGTTGTCGTTGTTGTTTGGTAGTTGATTCTGTCTTCCTTGCTCTCGCGCGGTATTTCGTTTTTACTCAACGGTACTCCAGGGGGCTCGAGTTCTCATCAACGGTTGCCCAGACCCAACAGCTCTCCCTTTCCAATTTCCCCTCGCCTCCAGCGTTCGCGAATTTACACATCGCTGTGCCTGTTCGATAGCGATCAGGCAACAGATGAACACGACAGGCAAAGAAGATAATGTGCTTCTTCTATTTGCTGTTGCAGCAAAGGAATCGCTGTTGCTGTCACCATCGGCAGCAGCAGCGTGCAGCAAAGACATCCGTCGACTCAGACATCGCCGCATGATCAAACGCACAACTGATGGCCCGTACAACCGTTATCTGAGTTGATCTCTAAAATAAATTTCACAAATGCCTTCTATTCCCTTTCATACAGCTGTCCATGTAGGTTGTACGGGGATTTGGCAATTTTGAGATATCAACCTATCCTTAAGCCATGGTTCGCAGAAGCTACAGGTGCCTAGTCAATGCTTCGGCAACAAATGGACCATAGCACTCAGGACCAAATTTAATGCACTCGATCCAGCCAGTCTAAGATATCGAGAGTTTTTGTTTAATGGTCTACTCGACCACTTGACTGTTGCAACTGTGTCATACGTTTTCTGTAGAATTTGTTTGTACTTCACGTCCGTGTAAATTTCCATATATAATAATTGTGGTTCCTTTTATATGATTGCTTTTATATATATATAGGATATTATTATTATTAATGGTCTTGCATTGTTTGCATATACTTTGCGGTAACGTTTAACAATCTCAGGCCCATACGTATGTTTAGGCATTTAAATAAATAAATATTTCAGGCTAAGCACTGCTTCGGACGGCTGGCGTCCAGAACGAACAGAGGAATTGACATTCAACATCTATTAACAAAACAGCAAGCAACCTATGCCAGCCCTGTAAGGGCATAGTTGTCATTAGTTAGAGACCTAACTTGAACAAACACAAATAAGCAAGAAATATCACCATGCACAGCATGCATGTGCGCATATAATAAGTTCAATTGCTGCTTTCCAATTTCAAATCAACAAGTTAGTAGGTTGGAACTACTATGTTTAGCTTGCTTTTCCGAAAGAGTATCAACTGAACTACAACAATATATAAAGTGTTAAACTGTTACCAATTAGATTTTCCCCAACAGACGGATAGCGATTTGAAGTGGATCAGGACACCTAGGTAGACATGAAATGTATCTAGCGATTGATAGTACGACGCTGAACGTTGCTCAGGGCGTAAACGCCGACATGAAGTGGCTTTCCTATCTAGAAAAAAAACCAGGAGAAGTGAACACGTTACACTGCTGCGGCTGCGTTACACCTGCAATAAGAAGCCAGAATGTGACACCCCCTGAAAATTGGGTTGAAGTCTCTAGATGTACTAACCAAAATGTGCGCCGTACTGTTTCTTCCTCATCAGTTGGCATAGATAATAACCGGTCTCAACGTACCATTATGTTTTCGATAGACACAGGGCATGAGTATAAAAACAAAAACAAACTACGCAAAGGCTATGACAATGGAAAATATGCAATAAATGAACTTCTTTCTTAGCCCATCGTTTACAAATGTTCCACGAGAAGATTCGTGACACAGGTCAGTTGACCTTACAAAAGAATGTTTAACTCACATCTGCTCATGGACAAACCATTAGGCCAATAGGTTCAAGCTTGCTGCTGGCTAAAACCCTTCCCTTCATCATACCTTAATAAAAATTGACTGCTGTGCACTTATGTATCGTACGTCTTGTATTCAATACGCTGGGTCTCAGTGCTCAGACATGTTGACCATACACGGAGACTGATCCATAGTGATAATTTGATAAATGTTTAAAAAATTTCATGTGTAACAATTAAATCGAGACTTTTGGTTACATTTATAAATAGGAACTGTGGACGTTTGCCTATTTTAAAACCACGCCTTTTATGCTTTGCCATCAAGTTGCTGCCCGGGTTAAAAGTAAGCGTAAGAACTTCCGTTCAGATGGGGTAGCATACAATGCCGTTCATGCACGATGCTAAATGGCTCCATTAAACCCTGTATAATCGGTGTAATGAAAAGCGTTCATTATTATTATAATTATCGGATTGATCCGTTAATTAAGTTAAGGTTGGACATGCTTGTCTTAACTCGATTTGCCACTTCCGAGTGCTCATATTTAATTGATTATTTTGTCTTTGCAAAATAATTGCAGCATAGAAAAATATCTAAAGCGAACGCGCATATATATATAAGAGCTGCTTAGCCTTTTGAGCCTTCCACATTTGTATTTAAAAACTATCGATGCGCTGAGTTTATGAACGCATGTGTAGGGCTTTTCCAAAGCAATTGAGTTCTTGAAAAAAAATCTTCATATGGACCCTTTCACGTGTTAGACAGGCTTGGTTTCCCGGACAGCCTAAATTGAACATGGGAACATTTAAACTCACTATCAATTTCGACTACAGTTGGCGGAATAATTGGCCGGACAGGGTAATGAGATAACTTTAATAAAAAGTAGGGTTAACGGTGGCGGAGTGATATGGCACTTGGGTCGATAGAATAGGACGATTATTACGAAACATCAAAAGCTGACGCGTACGTAAAAAATAGAAACAAGACTATAAAGGGAATGTGGATAAATTGCTGAGATGGGGCTAATGAATGCAGCGACAGAAACGAATGAATAAAACTATACATTTGGTTAAACGAAACATGTCGGAAGCGTTAGGCCTAACAGGGGTATTACGCTTTCTAGCCTTGCCATACGTTTCTTGGTTAAATTTCTTTAGATCCTCTTCAACTCTGACATAGTGCGTGGAAAAGCGGGACAGTCGCCACGGAAAATGTACAGAAAATAGTTTGTCGTTTAAAGAAACCCACAGTTTTGCTATGCTTTAACCTATGGAGCAATTGTACATACCTTCCAAGAGGCACACAGTTACATCTACCTATTTACTAGAAATGTTTTAAGGCAAAAATTGAGTGTCACCTTAACTCTAAAGCAGGCCATAAAGAAGACATAGTTTAGTTCTTGACGACGATGTAAATGTAAACTCTGCGTATCCTACCAATGTCCAGTAAATAACAGAACTTAAATGGTCAATATTAAAAAAAAGGTTGCATAAATTGCCACCTTAATATTCTACCTTACATGAGTGCTTATGTCGATCGATATTCATCCCACTAATCATTCGTTGCCTGTTTACTCTCTACCGTAGGCTCAGCCGTTCATTATATGCAGCGTATACGATAAAGCTCAATGTAGACAACCAGACTCATAACGAAAATAATTTGACTCGAGTGCCTTAGGTAAATTAGCTGGAAAGTCGTCCTTTCTGCGTACCTTAGGTAAGATGTAAGAATGTACAATATGTCTTAAAATGAATATAGTAAACCTATGGGCCCAGTATATACATAGTGGTTTGCGAATATCTATTCGTCAATATTTGTAACTTACAAAGTAAGATTATAGTTGCGTAAGAGGTGATTCCGCGGTTAGAGGAAGTAGGTTTAAAGCTGAAATCTGCTTGAACGCTGATCCTATGACGACGGCAGCCTAAAAGCGCTCCGTTTCGAATTGACGACGAGTTAAGCTCTTGTTTATTTTTATTACTTGTGGTGATCTCTGGTACGCATCAGTCGACTTCCCAGACATGATTCAAGCACAAATACGTTTACCCTTTTTACTTTTCAAGAATGAATGTTTGTTCTCCGAATGAGGATGACTCTTAGTGCATTCCCCTAAACCTTTCCGGGTTTCCTTTATCGCATCAATAGAACAAGTAAAATTACCGGTATTAGTACGTTCATATTTATTGAACCTGCAAAGCTTCTAAGCAGTCGTCGATGACGTATCTAAATAAAACAATATTTATTAGTGATTTCTGTTAAATCAATTACTTGACATCATATTCTGCTACAAATAACGAATATATACAAACTGACACTAACTAACTCCTATGATAGACAGATTATTTTGCCATTTGAAATCAGGGTACATTTATATAGAGCAGGCTTCTTGTCAGGTAATTACTAGTCAGTATATTTCTTCTAGTCACATTATTGCAGCTGTTAACCGCTCATATTAAGATGGAAACAAAAAACATTTCGAAGTGGCTACTTACCTCGTTTGTGAGTGATAAGACACTCGCAATATCTATTCCAGTGGAAATCTCACTGTGCGCGAAGCACACTGAGATCTATATTGTAGGAAAAACATACTTCGATGAGCTCGAAACCTGCGCTAGTTTACATGTCGATTGAATTAGGTCTACAACAGACACTTCGATTCCTTGACTTTACGTATGTACTCAATTTTTCAGGTAATATACGTACGTGAGTATAACTCCTACATGTGTAATACTAAATGTAAATGACTGCAATGTTAGACAATAATGATGATTCTGCAACGCAACGCCGCCTTCCGGAGGGATGCATTAGCAGAGGAAAGTACAGCGCTATAGTTCGTTCACTATTTCAAAACATTCGGTAATAGGCAGGTACTCAACTTCGTGATACGAATGCTTGCTCTATTCGTCAGTATTCGGTGTGGCCAGACGCCGTATGTCACGCTTCGAAATATTTCGGAGCTAGGCAAAGTTTACTTTTTAACGCATATGCTTTTCCATGTCGTACATATGACCTCGGGCTCAGAACGAGCCAATATTTCTTCCGTCCGATCCGTCAGTACTTGGTAAAATGTCAACTAGTTGTTGACGATGTAATTTCGTGTTTTCGAAGTGGAATATCCATTTTTGCTTTTTTTTTTTTCATCTTTAGGTTATATAACATCAGTAGATGCATGGATAGAAACCGCACAAGCATGACTGCAAATGGCTTTATTAATTGTATTGTTTTCAATAACATGGACTAAACATTAAGTGTGTATTGATTACCTCACATATAACTAAGTGGAAATTCCAGTTCGGGTATAAACTCCAATGAAGGTTAAAGAGCATTAAAGGTGTTTCGAGGTGTGTTAGCTACGCAAACATTTTCTATCTCAATACGACCAGGAAGTACACAACCACCGATGTTTGCGCCTTCTTTTCTCTTTTTTTTCTTCTCTACAAAAGTCTCTAATATTCACTCTAAATGGCTGATGAGTTAAATACAATATACATCCCAATCATCTGTGGCCGCGTTTGAGAGGTGGAATAGATCTCTCTCTGGAGCATTTGTGTATTCATTCATATTTTTAAAATTCCAGATACACAAACTTAAATGACTGATGATGACACGGGCGAGATCCGTCTACAGCAACTGGCAGAAAATACAGAAGATCATTGAAGTCGTCGAGCTTTTCTAAAGAGTCCAGTTGCATAATTCAGCGTTTACGGCATAATTATGCACTGCACACTAGGCATGCTGCGCTCTCCAGGGCTTTTTTGTACAGCCTTGTGCAAGGTTTAAGGGTTGGTATCTTCCCACGTTTGAACCTGTCGTATGATACTAACTGTTATGTACTGTTCGACGACCCGGTGTTTAAATTTATAAGATTCAAGCTATTTCGAGAGCTACCATGCAAAGCTTCTCGCATTTACTACATACACCCATAAACAGCTGCAACGCGGTCCTAATTTTTTTAGATGATTAACATCTTTACTTAATTGAACCAATAGACAAACAAAATTGCCGCACGCGAGCGTACCCGAACCGCGCACTATTCACGAGTATCATAGTGGAGCTATTTTCATCGTATGATGAGGATTTGGGTAGACGGTGCCATCAGGCCTTTTTTAAGACCTAACCCTCGTAATGGACACATGTCAAAAACTTCTTGTAGCCGAAATTGGGTGAGTTTGATTTGTCTGCTACCTAGTTTCGTTGATACACTGGCGCCTGCCAACACGCATCCAAAATGCCGAAGTTATTGAAGGGGGAATTCACCGCACGCAAAACTGCTCGTAGGGTACTCGTTCCGCCATTCATGCAGCCTATCGTATCGCTCGATTTTTTCTATAGAATTTTTTAAAAAGCAAAGTTTTTTAAAGACTAGGCTCGCTAGAAATTTCGGCAACTATATCGATTTACCCAAGAAAGTTAACCAAAATTGTGTTTTTTATTTTGAGCTTATAAATAAATGCCGGACTGTGTTTAACAGATAAAGGCAAGCTCTGCCGTTTATAACAGGATCGTATTATTTAGTCCACTTTAGCATTTATATATCGGAAGTGGACGGAAATATAGCCGTCCAGAGGATCTGCAATATTTTTTAATGTAGCTTAACTTCCAATAAACAATTGCACCGATTTGCATTCTGCTGCCCGTCGTATTGGCGTAAAGCTACTTTCACCTTTGTCTGCTAAACATACTAGTCAAAGATTAAGCAAGAAAGGAACTGGGCTTCTAATACAAATTCATTTAGTCGACATCTGAAAGTAGCTTGAAATTAAAATTTCCTACTTCGATCTATTCGAAAATTTCACAACGTTTTGAAATAGATGTGCGCAATATGGTGTGAGACATAATTCTATTATCGAAGTCCGCCAGAATAGCCATCAGGCCTATCTCGTATTTGCTCCCAACGTATTATACACTAAGAGGAGAAAATGAGGGCCGTTATGCGTCCTTTGTTGGCTAGACAGATATTTTCACGATGCAAGATAGCGAGAATTAGGCTAAGCCTAATTTTAATAATAAGGTACAGCAAGTGTTCTGCGAGATTCTGACACGGATTTAGGTTCATACGGGGAAAATGAATAAGAGCAATAGTAACAAAAAACAAGCTGCAAATATAAGAAAGGATTCTTGCGAAATATGACAGACTTCAGCGGCCGTGTGTATTGTTAAGACACTATTGAAGAACGAGTACATCAAGATGTCACACTAGACTTTGAGAGAGCGGTTTCATAAAACTTAGACCAGTAGAAAAATCTCGCTAGGAACTCGGGGATTAAAAAAAAACCGTTTAACGTTTGTTGGAAACTACGAATCAACGTTTTCTTGGTCCGAATCCTTTAAGTTCATTCAAGTTTGTGAAGCTGACGCCTATAAGGTACAATCCCGCTTTGCTTTTGCTCCCATTCACCAGTCTCAGCAAATCATCTCGAAAATACGCCTGACCATTACGAACACGGTGCACCCGTACGTTTATGACTCGTTTTCAATTTGCAGGATTATAAAAGCATTCAGATGATAGAAAATGACACAGAGCATGAAAACGCAGTACCGAAAGGTACGCTACAGCTGCTATGTAAGGCACACCTCGATACCACGCTACGCTATGAGGTTGATTGAGGGTGTTACGGATTGAAATGCGCATCGGGCGTATCTGCACAGCTTTGTCACCCCTATGATCTTTGATAACAGGCCTTTTCCTTTACTGCGCAGCAGGATACTATTCGCCCAATGAAAGTGAAGTCAATGACCTTTCTAACAGTGTCACAGGTGAAGAAACGCATTAAGTGTCTGAGAAGATAAACGCTTATGAAGTCAATGAGTGTGTAAATAATTGGGTGATTTTAATCGATTAGCTACCGATATAGTTGGAGACATGCAAAGTACAGTTTGTTCAACGAGATAAAAAAGCTGTCAAAAATTATCGAGATTTCCTGGCGTCGAGGCGAGAAACTATTGTACGTACGCCTTGTTAGTGAGGCAACGAAACAGCTAACAAGAGTAAACTTGGGGCTGCGCTTAGCGGGCACAATATGAACTTCGCCTGACTGGAAGCTCTTGACTCATACAGCCGCAGAAAGCATCCAACTTACGATACTAGGAGCCCATAATCAAGCCTATCTAAGAAGATACAAAAGCAATATTTGCAATAATATTGAAACTTTTCGCAACACAACATTGTATTCAAAAAGAGAAACGGATTATAACTAACTTTTCATCGCTTGAGGCGCGCCATAGTGCTTGCTGCAAGGTACAGAGCGAACAAAACTACATCATGAGAATAAGACAGAATACAGGAGGAAGGATCGTAGAAATGTCTACAAACTACTTTAGATCAAACCTCTAAAGTAAAAGAACTAGTGATCTCATCGGGCTGTTCTATACCAGCACATGCGCCCGGATACACTGAGCATATAGTACAAGAGAGACCGTAGATTCCTACAAAGCCGTTGCACTATTTGGCGTAATCTACGAAAAGCTTTTGATATTGAGGCTCTGTTTCGAGGGATATTCTTATTATAATAATTTGAAACTAAGCGTATTTTAGACTGGTATGAAGGAAGATTATAAAGCTCGAGAAAATAAACAAAATGCTAAACAGGAAGATCGTCGTACTATGATGGAAATCCCTCCTTGGCGGGATTTTAGGAAGCTTAATTTGAATAACTAAATTTAGCGTTTTAGATGGATTTAACTATGTATGTTCATGCTCTTCTTTAAACAATGGACTTCACGTGATCTGCGCATAGGCATGTTGCCTAGAAGCGCTGACGGTCATCCTTCGGGTAGCATCAGCGCGTATTTTTTCTTACAGAGGCCCGCTTCTTGCTTGACTGAGTTGGCGTCACCGATTGTAATGCATCATCGAAGGGGCAAGGAAAATTTCGATGGCTGCGATCATCAACAACCTTCTGACGACTAGAAATGGACATTCTTGAATAAAGACAACAAAGCACCGCTTGCGACCGCTATTATACCAATGGCGGTGCGTTGTGGTATTCACAGAAGTCCACAAAATTTCTGTTCGAATAGCTTTGCTCATCACATATAGTGGCGACGTACCATCAGGTTATTGTGGGCGGAAAGGATCCGAGATGATGAACCAACCCACTTGAATGAGTTCCGACCAATCGGGAGATCTTCTAGCTGCATGAAGGGGCAAGCCACTACGTGAGCGAACGCTTTTCTATTGCCTTTTCACGCTGTTAGTATTATATAACATGCTAAGTAATCAGCACAACATAGCCATTATTCGAGTGCGGATGTTAGTGACTCTATCTACGTATACCGAAAACTAAGTTTCGCTCAGTTTTTCGCGTCTAACGTTGAACTATGAATCACTTACCTTTCCAAAAGCGTTTCTTGTCTTTTTTACGCCTTTGAGAAGTACGCCGATCGTAAAGAAGTAACTTTACGTAAAAACAATTAACCGGCAGGTAATCATTCATTATCGAGACAGCCATTTTTTTCCTCGTTATTCTTGTTCTGCAATTACGGGATTTTTGCAGAACCAGACATTTCTACAAAAATACACCAAACTGTACTTGTTTGTTATAGTTTCTTAAAGTCGCTAAATGGAGGGGAGTCCGAAATATCAGTAGCGTCATTGGTTCACAAATATCAATTTATACGAATATTCGTATTGCCATTTGAAAAATAAGCAGTGAACTTTTTTTGCTCTGAATCCTAAATTTTAAGCAAAAAAAACTCGGCGCTCCCACAACAAAATGCGTTACACTACTAAGGAATACTCTCGGTGCGCGTCTCTCCATAGGATGAACACCTTATTTCCCGTTGCGGAGAAAGTTCAGATGTATTTGCTTTGATTTAAACCATGTTAAAGCTGTCTTTTTGGACAATGAAACCTGTTGAGTTCTGGCCGGTGGCCCCCCACGCTACCGATACAAAGTTTCAGCTTTTAAGAGTACTGCCGGAAGCTCGAAAAGGTTAAAACTGTTTGTGGTTCCTATCGTGTTCGAAGCTCTTCTTGACCCTGACCTTGACCTTTACATGGACCCTATGCAGCAGTGGTTGTTAAATGAGCTGGCAAAAGTCAAATCTTCTTTTGCCTTTGTGGTCCTCTGTTGTTGTCGAAGCTTGCCAAAAGGCGACATCTAATTTTTGTGGAAGCATACTTCATTTCGATGGTAGGGAAGGAAGGGATCGTTTCAAATCCAGCACTAGCGGCCGATTTGACCGTTGTCACCATATTAGAAATTATATCAGTAGATTTATTGTTAAGGGCGCTTCTGTAATTCCCTTGCAAAAAAATATAGCCATCCCGTGCATGATCTTTTTGGAATATCTGGGCTCAGAGTGAATTGAACTAAATGTGAAGAAAGGATATATGCCATCAAACGCGCTGGCCTCGCGCAGCAGTTCCTCTTATGGAATATGTTCGAGGTAGCCTCGTACTATTTAAAGGAAGCACATTCCCGTATAAATGTTACACACAATAGATTGCAGACGAACTACTGCTGCGCAAGTTAGGTTAAACACAGGTTTGTCCCGGTTTGCGACATTAGCTCCCGCTTTAACGTTATTTTGCCCAATTATTCATTCGCCTTTATCTTGATTCTATCTTATATTAACAGAATTGCACCCCAATCTTTTCAAAAGATCCAACGGACGCTACAAAAGTTGTTTCTCTTTTTTAAATTGGTCTTCCGTCTTCTATTTTGGCACCTACCTTACGCACCGACGTAACTTTTGTATAGAACATTTGAAGAACTTCAGACACCGCTGTTGCGCTCCTATGGCCAAGCTTTGTCAAAAGGAAACAGTTTCTGGTCAGTGGCTGCTCGCTTCTAGGCCTGAACGGCCACAACTTACCGGCCGCTGCCCATAGTTTCATGCTCATCGCTGTACGCCGAATCGACCTGCCTTATTCCGGCATTCTATGTTGGTTCCTGTACCATATAGGGGTTTTCACTTACAAACACTAACATGTGTCAAGAACTAGACGACTTACGACTCGCGCAGTCTAAAATCCAGCCGTTGTATTGCTAGAATCAAAGCAAAGGCCAAATCAAATATGATTCTATAGCCTTGCATTAGAGCTGAGCGTCTGAAAATGATATCGAAGCACAACAGCTCCTAACTGTTGTCTCACTGAAAGAAACGTAATTTGCGTTGCCGACAAGAAACAGCGTTATTATATTCCAACGATGCTTGTTGCAATGGTGTTTAATCAGCTACATGTAGCTAATGACAAGGTCGGACATTCAGGTTATTGATGCGAAATACTTTTTACTTTAAAATTTTTTGAATTTATAATAATTACGTTTTATGCTAACAGGCAAAATGTGATCATACCCACTTATAAAACCCTGGCGAGCAGTGGTCAATTTTATTTCGAACGAATGTAGTTTTCGTAGTAGTAAAAATGTTTTACTTACGGCAAGGTCTAGTAAGTATGCACAGTCAAGATACGTCTCCGATTGTTGCAATTTTTGTTTTCCCAACTTCATGTCGTGTACAATTATTCTAGGACAGACCAGAAGCTGAAAATGACTAAGATGAAATAAAAATGTTTTTTTATTTGGGAACTCGTACTCGCAGATTCAAAGACCGCATGATTTGTCTATAGTCTAGGCATGAATCTTCCAAGCTTTGATACTTGACCTCAGAACACCAACCTAAACAAACTCGAGAGATAACACTGCGATAAATGAGACCTGGCTGGTGACAGAGGTTTTTGATTGAAAGACTCAAGAGACAGGCAGCTAAAATGCACCTACATAATATTGTGTGACTGAGGCAACTACCTTTCATGACGCACCGTGATTTATATTTATCAATTAATTGTGTGCTCTTTAGTAACTGCCTATAGAGATGGTGCGGATATTAGGGATATCTCAGATACGGATACAGCAGATTGTAGATTCAGCTATATAATTGTATTGTGTATGCATTGTTTGATACAGACAGTCACTTTCGTGTTTCAAATAAACAATCAAAAAACACTTAGCAATTTTATTCAAATGTAATCACACTACTTACAAATTGCATGAAAATCTCGAGCGTTTTACCGCACGGTGACATCGTGATCTTGTGGAGCCGCTTCACCGAGCTCCTTACAGAAATATGCCGCAGAAAACTCGGTGGCAGAATTTAGCAATGGCGTCGGGTGACTGGCTAACGAGAGTTAAAAACAGTGGATCTGTCGAATAGCGTGAGATCATCGGGCTTATACTTTATGATGTCATGTTGAATACAAACGAAACAGCAACCAACAGTAAAAGACATGATGAAATCATCTTGATTGAGTCGGCGGGCAGCTAGCAGCACTATCCAGCGGTGCCAGTCTATTTTAGTCTATTTTTAAAAACAATACTGTTTCGCCAGTTAACTAGTAGTTTTACACACGACAATTTCTCTCTCCATCTCCCCGTCTATGTTATCGCTCGTGTTTACTTAGGTCGCAATTTAGATAGCTAATAAACCTGTGTTCAGTTGTACGCCTGGTAGGAATACGGCATCAGTGACGATGCAAGCAATGTTAGTAGAAAAACACGCTGACGCAACGGGTTCAGACGCTTCACTAAATGAATGATATCTCCCGTCAAAAGGAGTGAAAGAACCTCATGTAGAACTTGTGAAGTTAAGACGATAGAACGATTAGAACAGACGAACATGAGGTCACCAAGGGCACCAGACTGCCCATTCTATAACGTCTAATTGGACACAACTACCTATTTAGACTTGTTCCATTATTTATAGCTTGGTGATACCGGACAGTAATTGAATATGGAAATTTATTTAGGCCTAAAGACAACATGTCGTTTCAAGTCAATGTTCGAACTGAGTATCAGGTTGTAAACAGCAAAAGGACTAGGTCAAATAATAGTTAACTGAAATCAATCAATGATCAATTGGACAGGGCAGCCCAAGCCTTGGCCTGCTTGGGCCAAGTCCGCTCGCGAGTTTCTTCCGAATGTGGTTTTCCAATAACATGTAGATTATTCAAAAAAGTATCGTTATTCTTCAAAAACAACAAGTTTTTTGTTTCTTCCATGATAGATTTCGGCTGTCTACAGTCCGCTTCTTCAAGAACCTGACCGGGTATACGGCTCGATGTGAAAAATCCTTACATTTTTTCCCGCTGAATTCTGATTCTACAAATCAATGAATGTGACCCGAACTCGCGAGAAAAATCTCGCTTGGCTTTATACATCTAAGACCGTAGTCGATCTTACGGCCAAGAACTCGTTCGCTATTTTTCAAACTGGTCACTTCAGTATCGAAGACATGGCATGTGCAGGTTGACCCTTCGACTACGAGGATGATGCAATTCTGTTCTCGATTAGAAGCCATGTACGGACGACAAAGTAGTATCGAAACCGACCTTCTGAAGACATCCAGCAAGCAACGATAACGTTAATCGAGCGGACATCTAGATCTCTTACAACTAAACCGACCAACAGTCGGTGAGCCTTGTGTACACAACTCAGCATCTGAAATTGGACAAGAACGATCCTATTCTTGCACAGATGTTTATAGGTGATGAGAAGGGGAAATCTACAGAAGGGGAAATCTACAAAATATTTTAAGTAAAGGTAAATCATAGTCAACGCGTAGTCGTATCGTTCAAATGGGAGTTCGAGCTGGACCCTATTCGAAAAAAGTAACGATGTGATAGAGTTGGTGGGGGATGCTAATCCGTGAAGTTCTCCTAAACAACCAAACCGTTACCCAGTGAAGTCGTGTCAACAGCGCCACCGTCTTAGGCAATGCATGGATAGGAGCCATGTTTTGTCATAACAACGCTCGATTCCGCACATATTTAGTGACTCACCAAAAATCGTCGGGGCTTAATTACATGTTTTGTTTCATTCAATTCATAATAACTTTCTTGCTCCTTCTGATGATAACCTTTTTCGATCCTTGAAGAATTCCTTTGACGGGGAATGTTTTGCAACTTAAAACGTATTGACTAGTTTGTCGCAAATGAAGATATTAATTTCTGGAAATATCGATTTGGAAAGCTGTCTGAAGGACGCGCGAAGATCATAGTAAACAACGGTCAATTTTTTTTAAATTAAGTTTTAATAACCTGAGGAACAACCCACGATTTAACTAGCGGGCGGCAAGAAACATAAGGCGTATGGAGGAATCAAGAAATCCTATTGATACATTTCGTAAAGCCATTGTTACAAACGAGGGATATCCTCAAAAAATTCAAAGTAAAGACGGTAGTGTATCCGATGTAAACACCTAAACCCTTTCCGCTATGGGTTCGTCATTACAATACGCAAGGGCCGCACCTCGATGTTGAACTTCATGAGAATTGAAAAAATAGCCAATGTTAATCAATAGCATCCTTGGATGGCTGAAGATTTAACGACTTCTTTTTAAAAAAAGTCATTAAATCTTCAGTGCATCTAGATTACCATATTGAGGTACTGCCTGTATTTCATAAGAATAATAAGGTAATGAGTTTTGATCATCTATCTCTGAGTAAATGAAGTGGATATTTACGGATTTTCTTTTTTGCGGGTTTAATTTACGGATGCCACGTCAGTGATGAGCGTCAGTGATTTTCCCATTTTTCATTTTTCAAGACGTGAAACACGGCGACGAACGACGAGACATGGGCATTGTGTGTCGTAGTTAAGAATGCAGAGTTTTTTTTTAACTTTAGAGATTTAGGGGGGTGAGTGTTATTTTGTTAAAAACAGTTGTACTTTCGTTAGCTTAGCAGTAAAAATAGCATTTGTACTTAAGTGTGTTTAAAATAGGTATAGAAGAAAATATCCGAGATCAATATCAAGATATCAACGTAGGCCTCTACGTTGGCTGCTTCTTGGATTTCGCAATGGCCATGCGTACGACCCATGCTGCGAAGCTTGTATACGTATTTCTGTAAGTATTTATACTCTTTCACGAAATAGTTGGGATACCATTCTCGCATACGTGTACAAAAACCATCATTACTCTCATTTAGATTTGAAGCCACTCGTCAATAACGAGATGCTTCTTTGGGCAGGGCCATCCATTTTGTGAAAGAGGTCCACAAAAAAGAACGATTTGTATTTTGGTGTCTTCTGCGTTAGTTTGTGCTCACTTTAGTAGCTTCTTTTACATCAAAGCTGACAAGAAAAGTGGACACTGATTTGACTGCTTTTGAAAGTTTTACCCCATGAGTAGCCGATAGGTTCCACGTTTTATTAAGAAAAATCAACTTATTATTTCATTTCTCCAAGACAGTGCAATGGTAATTAAAGTTAAATGAAAATGTTTATAATAGAATTTTATTTGATACGACTAAAAATCAACAGTTTGATTCAGGAAATCGGCCTAATATATTGTAAAAAAAGAGCCTTTGGAATATGCAACTGTTGGACACAGGATGCTTATTACAGGCCGACCATCCCCTAAAACATTTGCGACGTGTTTTTTTTTACTATACATACACCCCAGTTACATGTTAAGTTTTGGTATATAATATTGCAAATAATTATGCTGTAGCACCGCAATATGTGCTTTCTATATTTTTTTAAACTAACTTTTAGCTAGCTTGGGATTTGTCATTGGTCTTTCCGTGGCAGGCCGTGCAAGTCACTCAGCCAGACGTCGATCGACTTTCTGATCTGTCAAAATACATATCTAAGTTAAGAGATATTAACGTAAAGTAATACTTGTATGAGAAGTAGTTGGCTCTAGGCGAGGCTGTTCAACGAAGAGTAGATAGTCTTTTAAAAGGTGCAGCTCTATGACTAGTTAGAAAGGAACAAAGCCGGCCTAATATATTTATAACTAACATCTTTATAAGCTCTCTTCTGCCCTTTTCGTGCAGGAACTTCCGATGGCAACAACTTTTTAGTTATTCCTACGTCTCATTAATAAAATATATATTTATTAAAATATTATAAAAAATATTTCAAAATACTGAGATTGTCCCTCTTTTAAGGGTCAGATGTTATACATAGGGGGCATTTTATATAACTGACCTAAATAACGACCGTTGATACTGTCTAACTTTCAACGTACTAGCGAAGCCCTTTTGCTAAAGAAAATTATTCGAATTTGAACGATCTCCAAAAAAAAGTAATTTCATCACTCAATATGGTGCATCATGGAGAAATTAGTTGTGACATTTTTCGCGAATGTTTTGGTAAATAGAGTAAATAGAGCAAACCGACCGATCTTTCCAATTTGTTTTCAGTGAAACAACTAGATCAAATTTGTTCTGAATTAATCCAATTTAAATATCCTTCTGGGGTATCATTACAATCGTAGGTTTTTACTTGGGTATACCTTAGGCACCCAGTTAACTCTGATTTTGTTGTTCAAAATGTGACAAGAGTGGCTTACTGCAAAGAGGACAAGCTAATCCTACATTTACTGCGATTTGCTCCCCATACACATTAAAGTGTCGTAATTAAGACACAGGCCGCCTGGACATGCGGCCATTGTTAAGTTTCTACGCCGGCAAATAATTACCCAGCCGTTTCATAGGGGAAACTCTCAAATACACCCAGCCAGATCCACTTCAGTTGTATCTTCCGATGCGGCTAGTTCTTGATGCTACACCGAACAACTGATTTATAATAATAAACGAAGACATTAAGAAAGGAACATTCTTCTAGGAAGCTCTGTCTTCGCGAACGTAACTACATACAACAGAAGGAGTAGATTTAGTTAAAGCCTTATACGATCTCGATTCGATTGCGCGTATTTAATATTATCAACGGCATCACAGTCCCCGAGGATCATTCATAGTTTTTTTTTTTAGTTGGCACGTCAATTTATCGAAACACAGCGGGTACATCAAAAACGTTACAACGGTTTTGTGGGTAAACGAAAGTGTTTTAATAGCTGCCGTCCAAAGAAAAACAAAGCATAGGGAAATATACAGAAGTTTCGAACGGACAAACATTTTGCGACCTATAATCTTATAACTGTCTATCGTATAATCTGACGGGCGTAACGCTGGCTAAAAGTAAGAACACATTACTGTTTTTCAGGATATGCTACGGTCGTGATTAAACACGGCCAAGAATAGGAGGTACATTGGAGTTTAAGTTAAAACACATTTGAGAACGTTTGAGAAAAAATAGCTTGACTATAGTACCTCAAATGAACCAGGTCAACCGACGCACAGACTTGATGCTAACCAAGTTACAATAGAAGAAACTCAAAACATTGTCTGGAGTATAAAAGGAAGTTATTATTTGACGGACAGTTTCGTCAAACGACTGATCTGTGGTGAAATGAGACTTCAAAATACAAATATCGCCACACAAAGATAACATCTGCGGAAAAGAGTTAGCAAGTGAATTTAATAAGGGTAACTCTTAAGTTATGTTAGCTAAAACAGTGTGCATATGCTTTTGCAAATTGCTACATTTTTTTTATTTTTTTCTCGTAGTTTTTTCCAATACCACTTCACCTCGTTCGCCATCTTTCTTATATGCGCTTATTTGCTTCCTGACTACTTTTACAGGTATTATGTCACCAATGCGATCATAATTAGTTCCGGGTTAATCGCAAGCATTCCAGGGATTCTTCCACAGCTGCCTGTCACCATGCCACAGAGATGGTAATCATTTGTCCCTAAATGTGTTGTATATTATTTGTATCATAGATTTCCTTTTTTGTCGTCTAGAAGAACAAAGCAAACAAATAGCATATGTCATACAATAACCAGTTACGTTTATCTCTGCTGTTTGCGTCCCAAATATGCCTATATATCATCATCATGCTTGCCATCATTATGATTATCATCATAAGACCACTCACACAGTGAGAAACAGAAAAACCAGTCAACCCCTGTTTCCCATGGCAGTCTTAGGCATTGGAGCAAACGACTACAGACTGACCGTTCTATCTTATGGTAGTAGCATTCGATTGGTGCCGGACGAAACGGCCGCTGGTCTGATCTGAACCGTGTACTGCTGTGCTCTTCTCTGTGCTGACGTGCACAGACAGACAGAGAGAGGGGTCGTCGCCGTCGTCATCGGCGGCGCCGGCCGTTACGCAGATGGCTGACCCTGACCGACGCCGGTGCAGCAGCAAGCGCATCGCTTGAGCTCTGCCGATGCCGAATTCTCCGTGGTATTTCAGTGAAGCCGCTATGTCAATGTTCAAGGATGTTAATTGTGCTGTCGTTGTTGTCCAGAGCGGCCATTTTAGCCGATTTTTCGACTTCATCTTCATCTCGTGTTTGGTCTCTCTCGGCGTAGTCACTTCTGGTTTCTCTGAGAATGACCCGACCGCGCCTATATATCGACATCTGCTGACGAAATCGTAGTGGTGATGGTGGTCGAGCTTTATGTGAATCCCGCGGCCGCTCGCATCGGCAATTACTACTCGCAGTATTCGCTGCTCAGAGTTGATCGCAGACTCGTCGCTCCCTCTAGACAATCCCTGTAACGGCAAGTCGTTATTGTTCCTGTGTACCTGCAGAAATAGACTCTCTTCCTTGTTTGTGTGTAACTCAAACAAGACACTCTCATACTGCGCAATGCCACTTACATAGAATCGCACACAAAAAGTAAGAAATCGTATCGGCATCACCAGGTACTGCATTCTGACTCAAACGTACACCATTGATATATATCATATAACTGAACAATAGTTTTCTAAAGGTTATTTCAATGTGTGTGCCTTGATTAAATTAGTAGACATTTCTCGAATTAACAACAATTTTTTATCTCTTTTTTTTGCAACTTTCAAGTTAGCTCAAACGTAGAATGCTGTCGAAGACGACGAGGCCAGCCGCTGCCCTTCGGCAGGCGGCATTCTCGGACGACACGATATCTGATCCAGGTCACCCTAGAAACTTGATGGAAATATCCGTATTCCTTGAAAGAAAGGCCAACACATTTTTCATGTATATATCCCTGTGGTTAACAATACGCGCAGTACTGGCTTTAAACAAAACTAACATGGTGAGCATCCCCGGCCTGCAATCATTTACTGCACGCTGATTATTTTTTGAGTTTTAGTGAATGTCCTAACCAGGATCCTGTGTCAAACAAGGCGGAGCTTTATACCCTGCTTCAACACAGCGTCAGAAAATGTTTCCTCTAACAGTTTTACAGCGCAAACAAAGTATTCGAAAATTGTATCTGTTTCGCTTTTGGGGTAACAGACATATAGTTCGTTCTCGAAGAAGCACATCTGATGATAGTACTATATTTTTTAGCTTGATAGGAAAACATATTCAATTATCCAGAAGGAATCTTCTCTAAAGATGTAAATAGTAAACGTATCGATCGTACTCGTATAATTTAAAAGCGTGTATATGTAACCAGAGTTGACCCTAATATATTTGCATCGTTATAGGGTGAGTATGTTTTTTCGATTGATAAATCACCCAGATAATAATAATAATAATTTCGTGAGTCCAAGTAAAGGAAAAAGGAGCTGCAATTGCGCTAGATGCCTTACGATCCCGCCGCCGCTACTGCTACTGGTGTTATCGACGATCGCCAACGAGACGGTTGGTAAGAAGGTGGTTTCTTTGGCCGCCTGGTCCCTCTTCTCGCTTGCTCTAACTCCCCTACCCAGCTGTTGCAGTACGTGCGTTCTCTCTGACGCACCATACACCTTGATTGCACCGGCATCTTTCGTGATACAACGGACAAGTGGCGTTTAGCGCCTGTGACGTCGTCCATGTTCGCCGGCATCGATGGGGTCGACAACTACCGTCTGCTTTACGTTTCTCACTATCGTGTCGCGAATTTCGTTCGATATTTGTAAGCATATCAGTGTTCGGCAATTGCCTATCATCTGTTACTTTCATGCATCTTGTATCCGAATCGTCAAACAACGAAGCAGACGCTTTCGTCGGTGACCTGGAAACCCCTGTCGACTGCCACTACTCTTTATTTGACATGTTTCCTCTGATTTTTGAATCAATGTCATTTTTATTTTAGCCTTTGTATTTTTCACACACCCCCGCTGTATCATCAGTCAGCATATTAGTCATATTATAGCATGACATGGCACAGCATCTCCTATTGCTAAACCCGCTTTTACCACTGCCTATTATATGTTAGCCGCACTGTACAAGGCGGCGGTTGACGGCAACGAAGCCTCGTTTCTTACAATAATACGACCGAGTTAGGGGGAAAGGAGGCGAAAATATGAGGGAACGGGGAGGGGGTAGAGAAAAGAAGATTGCATTGATCAATCAAAGTATGTTGTCCATACGCCAGGCCAGTAAAAAGGGTACGCACTGCCTGAACAAAACGCTCATTGAGCCAGAAAAACTTTTTGTGATGATGATCCAAAAATGTCTAATTTGTGCTGCTAGCGTCAGTCTATAACATTTATACTCAAACAATCCACCTATTTTTTAATTATTATTTTCATGTCTACTGCTTAAGCCACTAGGCATTTCTTCAAACAAGTCTTGCTGGATTTATCTGGGTTTTTCGCCAACAGCCAGCCTATGATGCGGCATGTAGAAATGTGTCTCACCAACCATTTGCCTGCCATGCTGTGCCAGCGATGGCTAACTGTTCCATGGCAACGCACTCAAAGGAGTGCGCATTGGCCACCCAAGCCACGCCATTGTTGAATACAAATATGACAGTTTACCTAACATACTATAATTTAAGGGATTTATTTTATGTGTTACGTTTGAATATTAGTTTCGATCGAATTAAGACTAAATTCAATGCATTGGTAAGGTATTGAAAAATCGTGCAAAAATTCATTGCGGGACAGTGCAACCGTTTAATCAATGCACAGAGAAGCAGAAAAAACTGAGGATTGCTTGTCTACGTAAAGGTATTTTTAAGTTTTCAGGAAAATTTGTTTCATGTTGCTTACATTGAGTACGATTTATAAAAAAAAAAAAAAGCATAAATAAAGACGTGCAAGTGTACATTGTTTAGGCTAGCATATGTATTAGGCTGAAAGGTAAAAACAAGCGTGTTTTTTAAATGCTCCATTTTTGTTCACTCCCTTTCCCTCTACTTAGAGCCTATTCTTCAAAACTCTTAGCCTTTTCTATCCTCCCAAAATAAGGCGCAGAATTGAATTTTAATATAAATCAGCGTTGAAGGCCTGATCCATGGAGCAAAGTACTTTACTGAAAATGAAGAAAGGGATTTGCTGAGCTGAACCTTCGTTCCAGAGACACGGGCAGGATCTGCACCGTGTATAGAAAATTCTGTCAAGTAATGTCATCTTTCTTAGCAAGATCCATTCGAAAATGGCTTTACAATAAAGCTTGCTTCTGTAGAGTGCTTTTATTGTAATTTCTGTCCTGTGTTACCTCTGTCTGCTTAGGTTCTTCCCAGAAATAGATGTTTTTCCCAGGTTAATTAGTAGAGATAAGCCCATAGTCGATGGTTGAGGATGTAAAGTATTTGTAAGATGGCGGGCGCCCACTTAGCGGTCAGAATCGCTCTTGAGATTGCGTAAGTATTCAACTGTTTTAGCCACGGCATAGGCACAAATATTTTTTCTCACATGCAAGTTTTTCAGTAATGCAGTCAATGAAACCGTAACTATCAAATAGATTATTCTTTTCACTCGTAGGAAAACCTACAGCAACTGCTCAGTCCTTTACCGGAGACGTCGCCCATTTCGACCCAGTTTTTTTTTTTTTTAAATAATACGTGTAGATATGCTCTTTCGGTCCGTGGACGTCTTTCTCATTATTGTTAGTCGGGCATTCACAGAAATTTACAGGGTAAACTTTTCGTAGTTTTAAAACAGTAACACTTCAGTCTACAATGGTTTTTCCCGCTCAATCATTATAAATCAGTGATAAATCTCTAATATCCACCGGCGAGGCGAGTTGCTTAGCTTCGGGCTTCTTCAAAAGTGGCTTGAAATTATTAGTTCATTGTGTAGTTACGATCGAAATATATCAAGCACCCTCTTTTATTTAGTGGATTAGGATTTAGAGGTTCACTGTATTCTTCCATTATATGCATGCTGACTTTTTAGAACATAATGCCTTGCGTGTAGTGACTCGTATACCAGACTCAGTTTGAGCTCTTCTCGGCGCCATCGCAGTCGTTCAGACCTATAGGCATAAGCTGGACCTTATAATAGTCAGGGCAATAAATTCAATGGGTCAATCATTAGGTGAGAAGTGGGAAGGTTCTGATTATTTCTAGAATCTAGCATAAACAGCATATTGCAAATCTCAAAATAGAGACATCCATTTCAAAGGCTTGGCTTTGGTTACCAAAAGCCCCTAATATAGAATCCTCTACTTGGCTTTCTTGAAGAAACGAGCTCTTCTAGTAGTTTTTAAGAGAAAAAAAAAGCGATAATTGTCTCTTATTTTCCGACTTGTCCTATCTTCTTCTTGCGTTTGTTGGTCTTTTGTTTGACACGAAGTGACACTGCATAATGGATTCAAACCAAGCAGCCGGTACTAACTGTAGTTCCCATATCTCATAAATATATATTGATTAATAAATTAATATTGTATATTAATTTATAATAATATAATAATAATTAATGTATATATACATATAATTGATTAATAAAATTGAACAAGCTTTTTTGCTAAGCAACTTTGCCGAAAATCAAGGTGGTCTTCCAGGTCAATAAGACTGTCGGGTTGTCCCTTGGAAACATCGAAGGCGGTTGGCCAAAGCAGTAATCGACTACGCCACCTCTGCGCGGCCTGCGTTCTACCTGCGACAATCATGGTTGTCATGTAAACGATAGCGTTAGGTCCCCTACCTTTGGCTTTGTAACTGTATCAAAAGTACGAGGCAATAGCTAGTAATCAGAAGTAGTAATTCAATGAAAAAATTTCTTTTCATAATAATAGCGATGAACATTTGCTGTTAGTGATAAGTACATGGGACGGCGACATTGTTCTATTTGCGCAGTTTTTGATGAAAGCACTCTCCTTGATGCACATAGATCTGAGAAGAAAGGGAAGTGGTCAAGGGACGGTCGGCGATTGTTGTTGTGACAATCTGAGTTTCCCATCATTGTGATTAATAAAGGCTGAACATGAAAAATGGTAAATGTTGACAATACAACATGTGTGAGCACTATATGTTGAGATACGAGTCACCATAG
>NW_019213818.1:40376-99941 GCF_002532875.2 Varroa jacobsoni | reverse complement strand
CCGCCGCCGCCGCTACTATACGGAATAGTTGGACGCCTATTTAAAGTAGTTAATGTTCCTTTAGCGTAATTAACATGTGTGATAAAGTTTTGCTTATATTAGTTGTGATATAACCTACAGTAAACGATCGTTACTAACAAAGCATCTAATAGGCGGTGCGGGAAAGCTTGATTTCATGGTAAAACTGGAAGTATTGAAGTTTTACAATATCTAAAAAGACACAACAAGACAGCGTTATGGAGGGTAGAAACTTACCATTTGGTTGGTCTGATACTACGTTATCGGCAAAAGAAACAAAATGTCGATGCATGTGTTTACGTGTTACCAAACGCCATTAATACCATGCCCGGGTTACCTTCTCTTGTAATTTGGTCCGTGTAATATAATATGACATTACCTCTCATTTTAGAGCAAAATGATTTCTAATGAAGAAATTTTGCGCGCCGAAGTTACTAAGATCAAGGTCCTACCAACGAACTAACGACTCTTTAACGAAGTTGTATCGCATACCATTCCGGGTCAAAAGCATCAACTCTTTTTAACACATGTCGAACGATGAACCTGACCGACCGACCGACCGACCGACCGACCGACCGATGGATGGACCGGCGCTTCAGATAAGCCATAATAATCTCCTAAACGTTTTTGGGCTCTTCGTTTTCTTCGATATTGAGCAATTGAGTGATTTCGAGACTCACGTTAATAGTGTTCACTGACCGACATAAACTGCAGCCATAAAGGTTTGGCACAGCTGCTCGACCAAGATCAATCGTTGAAAAGGCCGCGATGTGCACATTAAGCAAAAGACCGTTAAGCTTTTTTTTTTTTTTTTTTCGCTGGGCTCACGCAGGCAAAACGTACAGCTATATTCTTCTGGGCAATTATTAAATCGATACAATCGAAGAATCCCTAACATCAAAGCGCAAAGATTGTGCTTGATATTGTAGGGCTTGATTCTGTGTTAGTTCTTATATCGTACAGCATGATCCCGGCAAGCGATTACTGCGATACCAGGCGGTGCGATTATGGCGATAAAATTAAAAAAGCCCTTGTGCGTAGCTATCTCCCAATTACAGTTAGAAAAGACGCATACGTATCTGTCAGAATCAACAGGGTAGATTAAGATGGGCATGAGCCGAAACTCAAAACATGATACGTGGAAATTCTTCCATACAGAAAACGGTGATGTCTCTCTGTCTTCAAAAAGTTAATTTCATTCAATAATCATTAGAAATTCTTCATTATGCAGCATGACACGCCCGGTTGGCCGTTAAATGATTGCACATGGCGTGAAGAAGGGCAAATAACGACGAAAACGAGATTAGTTAAAGAACAGTGCAAACGAATCTTCCTAGTGTAGTATCTGAATTTCAAGGTCTGCACAGTTTGTTGACGCCGGAATAGATGGCGAAAAAAGGACTTGGCTGCCCGGAACTCGGCTGAAAGAATTTGGCCTACAGAATGCGGCCAAAAATGTATCTAACCCAGTTTGAAGCAGGGCTATCCGGGAACAAGCATAGAGATAGATAACTCGAGTTAGTTTAATGCTCTTGTATCAAACAGTTGAATAGATCAAGGCCAAATGCAAAGGCAGGTTAGCATGAAGCTGAGGCTTTATTATACAAAAGAGCCACTCCGGCCGACTACCTTCACAAACTTTGCAGCTGACCTGTATGAATAGTAAAAGAAGTTCAGGAGAAACCGCTAACAATGCTTCTCAAAGATGTGGCACCGACGCGACAAGTATCAGCTACAGAAGGGTTCCCACAAAAGAAGTAGGGGCACGAATAGGAGATAAAAAGGTCGCAGCAAATTGAGGAAGAGCGACCTAGAGCCACAATACTCTCTAAACAGTGTTGGGTAAAAGCTGCGTGAATGTAGTCGACCGGTAATCGTGACCTAACGTAAGTAATCAAAATGTTTCCATAATATAGTTCCGATTGGTTCTCGCCTATAAATCCCCTAGTAAATAAACGGGATCCTTATAGTATAAAGAACTGGTAAGAGGAATAAATACAAAGCTCACATATGTGTCAACACATGAAAGAAACATCAACACTAAATAACCTTAATGCACGTGATGAATCTGTTTGAGTAAAAGGAATGGTGGCAATAAGCTAAACACCGACCTAATAATACAAATTTCTATATATATTTTCTCCCTATTTTTCACGGATGAATCCAGTTTTGTCCTTTTACCATCCCTCATATCACATCTACATATTTTCAGGTTGATTCGATCTGATTCTACGAATCTCAAGTCTTTTCATAATTAGGTAGCAGGTTGGTCGATCACGAGCTTGTTTACGCTCACGCGATAACATAAATAAACTGAAGGTGGCATTGGATTCTACAAACCATTGAATATTTACAGTTATTATATACGTTTTTTGTTTTGACTCTCTACGTTTCTTCAATGGTTACTTCCTCTGAGTTAGGTCATGCTCGTATTGTACTTAACGAGAGGAAACCACGTAACCTCGGACAGAATACGCCCGCCACAAGAAAGCACCTCATCTGCTTCGGTTCACGACTGAAAAGCTGAGAGCAATCAGATGGTAGAATGACTAGAATATGACAAATATATTTCGACAGCAACTGTATTAGGGCACGAGAGGAACACACAAGCCAAAAGGTCAGAAAAAAGTGGCGGAGGCAAACAGAAGACGAAGACAAAACAAAAAGGCAAGAAGGGTTACTAAATGCCGAAAACGATTGAGGAATGCCTCCTATAGTCTGCTCAAAGAGAGACTCTTGTAATGCCAAAGCCAGGGCAGAAAATCTCTTCTTTTGATTTTAGCAACTGGTGGAATCAGTGCTAAATACTGATAATAAAATAAATAAACAATACCATTACCATAATTATTATTATCACCGTAATCGTCACGAATCGAAAGATGTTCTGCTGCCGCCGTTCCATAGGACAACGACGTAACCGTCGTACTGGTCCGATTGTGATGGCACAACACCGGCCAACCGACTGACGTTGATGGTAGAAACAGCTGAGAGGCTTTAGTAGTAGTTGTTGTTGTTATTTCTTGTTATAGAGCTTAACACGAGGCAAAGAGCAAATGTCAATGTAAAGATGGATGACGACATTAGCTGACACTGCATCAACAATGGGAGGGCATGAAGCAGAAGTGCATGAAAATCCTGCAAATGATGAAAATATGTTATAACAGCTATCTAGTTTAGAAAAGGTTCTGTGAAGGATCACATAGAACTTACTTATTAGATTTTACGAATTTTGCATGCCTCTTAACTAACAAGTAATCTCTAACATTGATCTCCAAGGACTTAATACCACTGTCTGTTTTACCAATGTCAGTCTCTTCTCTAGGCAATATCACTTCCGGAAGAAAAACAACTAACACAAATGCCTCAAAAGGCAAACTTATTAGCCTTCAAATTAACCAACAGAAACTTTGTAAAAGCCTAATAAATAAACTAGGTAATAGTTTTTTACGGTTCTCTATTTTTGGAAACATATTATTAAGCAAGCGACCCTTTGTGCTTTCGCAGGCCAACACGTAAACAAACCCTCGTAAACAAACAAACAGAAGAAGTAAATAAATAGACAAGATTTTTCAAATAGGCAAGTGCAGAAGCACTAAAAATCAATTATTCACTTCAAAATGTAGATGCTATGAGAAGACTATATATCTCGGTACAAACTTGATAAAAGATTGCATATATTGGTAACCAGGGTGGGTGGGTAGGTATGAAAATTTTGCTGTCCGATGACATGTAAAACTGGTGGCCAGTAAATGTACATATTTTTAGGCGGATTCAAAAGCTCACATTTTAGACGGAGTTTGTCTAGCTTAATTGTAGTTATGTGTACGAGTGCTATCTAGCTAGAAGTTAGTCTTTATTTCTAAATCTGTTCATCGAAAGCAGATTTTTTTTTTTTTTTTTTTTGTATGAAACGCGGTTCGACCGCGCCGAAGAACAAAAGTAGAGACTTTCTCGTCCTAATAGATTAATGGAAAAATACCCATCTAGTTAAGTCGAGGAAATAGTAAATGGTTTAAACTCAAGTAAGAGTAGCAGGTGTGAAGGAAAGTAGAATTTGTTCAGAATATATTCATTTTAAGACCAATGAAACCTAAATTCAGCTTATGCGCAACAGCCGTAGAACACAAGAGGGAATATTGTTTTATTATCAAATAGTATGCAGTGGCCAAGGTATCACAGTGATGAATCATCAATACCTGCATTACCGATACACGTTCCTTGTGCGCTTATATAAACAAAGGTAAGGTTTATAAAAGAGAAAAAAAAAGAATAAAAACATGAAGCGCATTTATGGATGTAGTATACACTTGGTTAGTTTTCTTTGACACTAGCTTGGTTAAGTCTAATAGGCATTCTACGATATACTGAAACTAAACAAACATCATGCTCGACTTTTTCTCATACAAAGCATAAACGAAGATTATTCGCCTGCCAACTAATGAAGTTATAATGCTTTAAAGTTATAAAAGTTATAAAAAGATTTTTTAATATTTAAAAAAAAATATATAAAAGCATTGGTAAAGGTAAATTTGGGAGTTTCTACATAGTAGCATTTACCTGCAGCAACGTGGTCTACATTTTAAGACAGACTTTTTAGCTTTGTGATCGGTCGGCGGAAGACGGCATTCACAGCCACTCGTTCCCCTGATAAACCTGACAACTAGTAATTTTGACTGCCCGCGAAAGTGGTCGCGGTTTCTCTGGGCCAGGGCGATAGAGGATGCCTTGTCTGAAGAATACATCTACCCTCCAACCTTCCTGCAGTACACCGATCACAGCTGTTTATCGATGGCTCACTAGTTAATGCCACCGCGAAGTCGGCACTGTGCTAGACGTTCAAAGTGATCAAGCCGTTTTATATCCGAAGTGCACCTCTGCTCAGAAGAGTTTTCTCGGTGAGCCCGCTTTCTCCTAAAAAAAGCGTTGGCCGAACCTTTTTCGTTTGTGGAACACAGGAACATTTCCTGTGTCCCTACAAACCGGTGCTAAAATTAAATCAAGCTCGGGCATGTACCAGGAATAGCTGGGGCTATTCCTGGTATGCGCCCGTCTTTAACGTCGTTTGTTCCTTTGCAAACTCTCCATACTTTTCTTGCGCAAGCCTTGCTATTATTAAGGTAAAGGCAAACAATCATCATCCTGCATTCTATCATGACACACCTTGATCATCCCCAAAATAAATAGCTATAACAAGTATACCATAACATTTGGTGCGTTATAACAATAATGTTTCCATCAGAAAATCCCCAATCAAGTTCCACCGTTTGATACTGAGCACGAATCTTGCGCCTTCTCCAAAAGAGGTACGTGTCTAATTAGCTCTCGGAACAAAAGATCGATTCGGCTATTTCGAACAGTACTTAACTTCTAACTTGCTCGCGTACATACTATATATACACCCCGTCTCGCAAATATCTACTGAGGGACCTTTCGAAAACAGATTACTAGTGGGAATGGTAGTGATGACAACGTAACGTTCTAATTCACTGCCCCACGCGTTCCGTGCACCATGCAGAGGTTCGTACTCAACCTTCAGAGCTGACGCATTGGTGTCAGCACCCATCGCCCGTAATCTATTTTTTACTATCACTACTATTAGCAGTTATTACTTATTTGTGAAGCATATTTT
The DNA here is from genome assembly GCF_002532875.2 of Varroa jacobsoni. NCBI lineage: Eukaryota > Metazoa > Arthropoda > Arachnida > Mesostigmata > Varroidae > Varroa > Varroa jacobsoni. The sequence goes on along the minus strand of NW_019213818.1, from coordinate 94,294 downwards.
CAGGCTTTATCTTTATTGTGGTATCTACTATACCTATAACCCTTGACAGCTGGATAGCTTCTGAGTCCCAATGTACTCAAGGTGCAAGTGACTGCCCGTTCTGAGTAATTACACGTGTCATCGAATGTCTGGATGCACAGTTTCGCATCGATCGATACGCTATGCGCTAAACCCATGCGTTATTGGGAAAGATGAGTCTTACATCCTTGAACCCAGTTCTTTCAAATAGCTTGGCTGACTTTACATCTTCTATGCTAGTTTAGTTGCAAGACACTGTACCGGACACCGGACACAGTACTATCACGCGGTAGGCGCTCTTTCTTTCTAGCAAATCATTGTAATTAGAATAATACCAGATGATCGACGTCAACACCGCGCACGTTAAATCCGTATGCTGTGGCAGGCGGCATTAGACAGACTATCTCTTAGTAACTGGGTAAGATAGGCTGAGAATGCCAGAAGCATGTTATCACCACTTATCCAATTCGTGATTCATCTCTCGATCCACAGTGGATCACTTTGAACAGTTTCCAGAATAAAACATAGATCCTATCAGAGATTAATTATTTCCAAGACTTCCATACTGCAAGATTACGAAGAGATAGTTTGTTCCTGACTCGAAAGTGTTAAATTGTTCTTTTTCTTAGTAGCCGGTCCACGGATCTTTCGTGTTGTGAAAACAGCATTTGCATTGATTCACCACTCTACTGAGAAAGTCTGGGTGGACATATTTAACTACTCATTTTGATCACATCTTTTCCAACAGTGTCAACTAAGTAGTATATATATACTATATTGGCCATACCTTCTCATCTGAACGTCACCGTCTTGTTGTTTGTTGCTTAATCGTTATCTACGTACTGAAAAGGCAATTCATTTGTGAAGCCGAGCGCGTTCGTCCATTATGTGGTCATAACAAGTAAACGTTCGATGATTGCTTAGGCTATCGTGTCAATCTGCATTTCAGTGTACGCTAAGCGTAGGCCAACGTGCCTGACGACAACAACAATAGTCAAGGACGGGTCGCGAACATATCTTGCATTGAGCATCAGTTCATTCGACAGTATAACCGAATGGGGCCAGTTATCCCAGATTTTAGTTTCTAAACTTGCGTAGAAGTAAGTAAGTAAGGTGACCACAGTATATACGTGTCTATGCGTATCAGAATCGATTTTACTGTAAAATTTTACACGGACACATAACCACACCATCCTGCTATCGCTGCTGGAGTTAGCCGGGTATATTAAGCTGGACACCCTTCGATATCATTTCGTGTCTGTACGCCACGGCCTGTAATGTATAAGCAATGAAAAACGGTAACGACAACGACTGTCTAGTTACGTGTCCAGGCTACAAATTGTACATACGATTCTGCACGTACTTATTTAACGCGCGATTTTCTCAACGATGGGAAGCGAAAATAATACTGCCGCATAGAACATTTTCCCTGGTCGTTGCTTTATGACATGATTTATCTTCATAGGCAAAACATACCTCGTAGCTTTCGATGGCAATGATACATGGAACAATGGAATCAAAAAGTACATAGCGTCAAAACAACAAAATACAGAAATGAATATGTCGATAGTTACCCGCGGGGCTACTTTGGAGAGTAGCACATCGATTGGCACCTTGTCATCGAACAATGATGGCGCCTCGAATATGATACATGCAGAGCCGACCACGCAGGCGATGGTGAAGCAGAAAAGGAACACCCGATCCAGTACCATGGCGACGTACTGCCAGTCCTCACTTATCTACAAACGAATAATGACAAAGCACGTAGATGGCGTGTTTTGCGTGCGGCGGTACAGGCAAGCGCATTGCCCGCTCGTCTAAAGTATCAATATGCATATTCAATGAATAGGTTAAGACGTAATTATTTTTGTGTCCTTCTTGCTTTCGTGCCGATTGTTTCAAAGACCTCTAGTCTCAGCTTGCGGCTGCGGGGAAACGGCACGGATGACGTAACCAATCTGACCAATCTGTTCAGAGATACACGATTCGCTCTTTTAATGAACTTCGCATTCTGCCGATGAACTCTAAAAGCCTTTTAACCTTTATAAAGCCTTCTTCATGTTTGCAGTAATAGTAGTAAAGCGATTGTAATAGTTCGAAATCCGGCACTACACTGGAGAGCGGTGATAGGATTGCCTCCTGACGGCTGACGCCAAGCGCCAAACGTAGATGCTAAGGACGTCTATGGTGTTTTGATTTATAGCTTGCCATTTAGTAATGATCATGTGTTACACGCTAGTAGAAATATCTTTCTCTGACTTTGTACTCTTTGGCTTGGAGGCCCAAAGACGGGCATGCTACGCAAGAGCTGTTTGTATAACTTCTTAACCATAACACTAAATCGGGAACAGAAGCAGTAAACTAGAAAATTACGCAAAAAGCCATTCGATTTGAGCAGATTAATCAAACTCATCGGTTTTAACAGTGACTTTCACCGCTGTTTCTTTTCACCGAAAATCTTCTTTAGCTAAAAATCCAACACAGGAGAATATTTAGGACTGTAGAATAGCGCTCGCTGTCTGAGTAGAAGTTTATGAACGCAATAACGAAAATAAATCGGCCGATATGTTCCTCAATTTCGAATTTTAGTGAATTTTTCATAGGGCAGTTTAAAAAGCCTGTCGTCGAAAGTATTAAAAATAGCAACATTTTCTGACCCATAACATATGCTACTAGCAATCGTTCACGATCTATCCAGGTGGGCCTGCAAACTAGCTACCGACAACGTTGAAACGCTCGACACCTTTTCGAACTGCGTTTCCAAGCGTAAAAGACAAATGCGGGAATACTAGATCGTACTTCATCTATCAAGTGATTAAATGATGTCTATAGGGGCTTCGTTAATAACAACATTTGTTAACAACCATCCAAACAAACATCCTAACAAACATCCAACAGTGAAATGTTGGATTGCGTTGTTTTACCTTTTCGAATTTATCCACATTCTTCATATGCTGCTCCACAAATCGGACATTCATGACTGGTCGCTCAACTTCTGGCGAAAGTTTCTGCACCGAACAACGGCTTTCCTCGGAATTAGTGTCAGCTTCGCCCTCGGCAGGCGAATCATTTCCATATCCGTCGTCATTGTTCTCTAGAGGATACGTGGCTCCCCCTTGTACGGCAAGGAATGAACACTGCAGCTGCTCTACGGACCCACATTTTGCTTCGGGCAGACCTGAAGTAAAATATGATGTTACAGGAACACATTATGGTTTAATGTGTGCATCATGTTGAATTGAATACGGCTTTCTATTATCCTGTTGATAAATATATGAACATGTGAGTCTGTACACGTGACCAGTTGCTAGAAAAGTTAATTGGATCAGTATTTTGAAATGATACTATGCAACAGATTGTAGAATTGCATACAAGTGCCTTTTGATCTCTTCCTTTATCCTTGTCAGTGCATGTGTGTAAATGCCAACAAGGTTATCCCATGTGTCCTTAGGAAACCTGCTTGCGGCTCTTATTTTGCTCGTATCGATCAAATTGCATAGCATTGTCATCAAACTCTGAATTGAGAATGCAGACCGCTGCACAAGCACATATGATTTCCTATATGTTCCTTTCGATATAGCTTTCAACTTTTCCAGCTCTATCTACAAGGAAGCCCAACTAAGTTATGCTTTCCCAATATGCCTCGTTTCTTATATTAAGGTTACATCTAAACAAAAATAGATATCCTTAACAAGATGCTGAACATGTTCCTCTTGACAGTCGTAAATATTTAAGGTGCCCAATTGGTTCGTTGGCATGAGCCTCGTTATTTTCAAAACATTCCGAAAGTAATTTTTAATTGATTCCCGTCCGTCAAATGATCACCCAAATACATTACATACAAAACATTGCAGCGGCATTACAATTTCGATGGCGAAGATCCTAAACTACTAAAAGGCGCGAAAAAAAATTTATTTTAAAAAACTAACCGTTCAAGTTTATTTGAACGGCCTCACTGGTAGCTAGTACTATTTTTTCCGAACTGGCTATTACATTTTTTCCGTATAAAGAATTCATGTGTACCAAAAATGGCTTTTTAGTTAATTTTTCAAATTTGACTTCTGAAGGATCGAAAATCTCAAATAAAATTCGAAGTCACATAAAAACTGGGAAGAACGCAAGCATCGATTTCGGGCAAAAACGTTTTGTCTTACCGAGCCTTCCTTCACCACGAAGAGATTAATTTTGAGCTAATTTTAGCTTAAATATTAAAACTAAGCATTGCTTTTTGTCATGATGACTTTGTTTCGTTTCTTATATGACAGAAGGTAGCGATCGAACTACATAAATATCCAAATGCCTTAACCGTTTTCTTAGCTAGCTTATGTCAAGTAGTGCGGGTCTCTTTTTCCGGCCGGCGCTAGTGTCATAGGAAAACTGATATTTGACAGTTATATATGCGCCGGTACTCTTCGATGCCTTTGTTCACACCTGAGATAGAGCACTTTAAACATAAATGAAGTTTGTGTGAATTTTTGCTACATTCAAAAAATTGATTATGAGAAAAGAACGATTGTTGCCTAGGTCGATAAAAAAAATTTCGCTGTATATGATCGTTATTGCAAGAAATGGGCCAAAGATGGTTCGTCCAAGAAGTTTTGGACCGAAAAGTACACCTTATAGTGGTCAGCTAATTACAATACGGTAAAATTGTTATCAAAGTTGAGCAATATTGACATATTGGCAAGCGTAATATCATTAGCGCACTGAGGATCCACCATTGTATAGTTTCAAACCATTTAATAAAAGTTGGCCACAAAAAAGAAGCACGATATTTGAATGTCACACGAATGGATCTAAAAGAATTTATGCAGTCAGATTCCTATTTAAGCTCTCCAGAAACGCAACCAGATATAGCCATATGTAAATAGGTTGATCACGGGTGCGGAGAAATAGACCGCATGCAACAATTATGTACAAGTAAAAAAAAAGTCACAATGTGCTTTATAATCCGTAGCAAAACCCAGATCAACATTGAAGAATGTTACGAGTTGTTGCCGCTTCCGAAAGCGATCGATCTGGACCTTCACCGTTGACCAGGTAACGAAATTAACACAAGCCATTAGAAAATCGATATCAACTAGTGACCAGAAAAGACGTACGCCTTCACTATGACAGTGTCAGATCACGTATCTTTAGCTACAAATTGAGACAACTTGAATAGGAGAAGTTAACACATCTGCCAAGTTCAGATCTTGCGTCACCAAACTATTTCGGTGCCTGCAGAACTCTCATAATAGGGTGAATTTAGCCTTACTGGGGAAATGCAAAGATCGTTTATCAGAATCTTTCGTCCACAAACCAGAAAAAATTCTTGTTGACGGGGTTATGGTGTTATTAGAAAAACGACCCAGGGCGCATATCTAGTTTGGCAATACTATTTTAAAATATAAATATTCGTTTTGATTTTTGCTTGAAAATGATCAATACTTTTTCAGTATATGTGCATTTGTAGATAAAACAAGGCGCTTGTAGCCTTATTGGTCTATATTTACATTACACACAAACTAAAAATCGTGCATTAAAAAAAACATGTGTCCATAATATAACGTCACATTTATATTGATAAAGTGATTCCTATATGCGTTTTCACCCCATCCACAACCATTGGAATTTGGTTAGAACGACGCCGCTTAAATACCTTTTTTGGTCGATCTTTACGCGGCTGGATGGAGTTATATATGTGGGAATTGCTAATCAAATATTTTTTGATGCAGTCGGTTTTATTTAATTGGAGAATGAAGTACCGAAGGCTAATTTCTCATGTAAATTGGTGAAAAAGATGTAAATTGATACGGTAACAAGAAAGAAACTATTAGGAGTTACTCACCGCTGTGATATCTTGAAAAGATATCCTCTGAATATCTGATCTGTCTCTCTGAATATATGGAGAGTAATTCCTCTGAATAACTAGTATATAGAAAAAGCGTAAACAACAAAGTGCGTAAAGCACAACAAACTAGATTCATCGTTTTCTCAAGCATCAACAGTTGAAGGTGTGCAGAAACGGTTCTTTCGTTAAGCAGTTTGGCTATCCTCTAGCTCATTATTGTGCATTTAAAGCTATTTGTGTTGGAGAACACTAAAGTTAACGTACGATCATGTAGTGTATACAATTTTATTTTTGTGAGAATTTCTCTTGACAAAATAAATATTTCTCACAAAAAAGGACGGGCATTTTCCTTCGGCTGTTTTGAACATATCTGCACCTAGTAATCTACTAGCTTGCCTATGTGTTTCTGTTGGTCCGGCGGTAGAAGAAGGGAAGTTGATTTTCTGCTAAATACGACTTTTACCTGGAGGCAACCGTAGTGACGGTACCGTCGGGCTGCGCACTTCGACGCTATCGAACCCGACAGCCGCCAGGTCAAGCAGGTTGCCTTGATTTTGTGCTGCCGCTGCCGCCGCCGCCGCCGCCGCAGCCGCAGATGCTGCCGAATCTGGGCCTGCTACATCGTCGTGCATATCGTGACAGTTGTGTAGGGCCCCTCCCTGACCGCTTTCCACTCCCTCTAAGCCTCCAGCCTCTTGTACCTCCTCGTCATCCTCATCTTTTTCCTCGTCGTCGTCTTCTGGCCGTTTCATCATAAGAATACCCGGCAACCACTCACAGAATATTTCCTTCACCCACAGGGGCATCTGCGTGTGCGCAATAACAACGATAAGATATATACAACCATTATCAGTAAGTTTACACAGCTTATTTAGGCTCAATAAACCCGTGTGCCATTTTGGTCCAGGTGATGCGTCCTTTTGAGCCATGTAATCATTGTATTGGTATGACTATGAAGTGTCGCTATGATACCGCACGTCACACTTACTGCCACCCGCAACAGCATGAAAATTAACGTTGTCTTTAATTGAATTTAGCAAACACGCTAATAGAGGAAAATCATAGAATATCTGCACGTCGCACTTGAAACTGATTTTGTTGGATTCTAGACAGACGTGCCAAGTAGAAAACGCGCATGCTGGACAAATAGCAGGAAGAGCATCCTACTGCACTCTGAAACTCAGGGTACGCTTATCCTTTACTGATGACGTGTAGCTATGAACGAAGCAACTTATCAGATGCTGAGTCGGCCCTTGTATTGTAGAAATCATATTGTACCCCACTGTGTGCTCCTCTGGAAATGAAAAAAGGGCTGGTGTACCGCAGACAAAAATGACTCCAGAGACCATAAGAAAAAAAGAATGATTGAACTAAGCGTTTTCGGCCTGTCAGTTCGACCGCTGCTGGTGTTGAATCAGGTGCGTGTTGGCACTGGGTCACATAGTTGTTCTTTGTTTCAAGCCACACTTGCTTGGGGTGCGAAACCCATCGAACACGCTTGCAACAACGCTAAGTTTGCCTTCTATATTGGAACATGTTCGTGTTTCTCGAAGACATATAGAAGTGCATTCGACCGTTATGTCTATATTAGCAAACTTAACATTTCGTGTATTTTTTATGATAAACGATATGTTAGGTTGGATGTTATCCAACAAATGTCCATATTTGTCTGTAAATCAACCACTGAATTTTTGTTTAACGCTACCATCGTTTGTGCAGCTACAGCGTCCTACTTTGTCTTTCTTTAATAAAATGCAAACAATTTGAAAGCGTTTTACGGAATTACAGGTCGTACTCTATGTGAGCAATGCACGGTCCGCGCTACTGCAGCGCTGCGTGTACTATTATTTGCGTACCTTGTGTGTGGCTGGTGAACGAAAATTAACGTTGAGCACAGCGATGGTGACGAAGACTGAAAATGAGACGAGCACCATTGTGAAGAGGAGGTACTTGCCCAGGAGTGGCACTGCTAACGACGTGGGCGGAATTATCTCCGACAGCAGAAGGAAGAAGACCCCCAAAGAGAGCATAATGCTAATTGAGAGCGATACCTGGAGGGTACAAACATGAAATTGCAAAAAAAAAAATAACCTCGAAATCTAAGGCAATTCGTAGACTATTTATAGTTAAAGCCAACAAAGTATAAATTACAGGAATTAACGTTCCATGGTCTACACAATCGAATTCCTTGGCCAAAGTCTAAAAATAATGCCTTTGTCAACTTCATTCCCAAGTGTACACAGCAAAATATTGTAAAATTGGCGAAGCGAAAGCACCGTGTGTGAACTAATAGAAAACTTAATCGTACTTTAATCTACTACTGAAGGTAAAAATAACTGAGTAAGCTGGAAGATGTAAACCCGTCCCTAATGCTCAATATCGATTTAATAGGTATAATCGCTACTTTGAGGTTAGCTTCTGTGGAATCTGTACCGGATAGAAAACAGAAGGGTGCCAAATGTCCAGGTGGAAGAATCTCAAATATTGGTCCGAGGTACAGGAAGCTCGTTAACGTACAGCGTTCATATTATTATTATTATTGGCAACGACTTTGCGTGGCTAAACTTACCTTTTCTCCAGAATCGGATGGAAGATAAAACACGAGAATGGAGAGGAATGAGATGGCAACGCAGGGTATAATCAAGTTGACAGTGTAGAATAGGGTCTTTCGTCGGATTGTGATGTTAAATGTAATGTCAGGGTACGGCTCTTCGCAGCACGAATAGAACTTCTCTTTTCTTCGCGCTGGGACCGCCATGATGTCCCATTCCACTGAGAGGTAGAACTCCGAAAGGTCGATGCCGACCTCAATTAAATCGCCGTCCTGCTGGTTCTTATGCTTCAGGTCGACGGTGTATCCGTCATACGTCCACGAGCCGAACTTCATCCAGCAGGTCTGTTGATCAAACGGGAAGTACTTGACATCGATCTCACACGAGCTCTTGTAGATGGCTGGCGGTTTCCAGACAACGAGGCCGTCGTGATGAAGAATCGCTTTGGTCATTATCGTGACCTCGTAGTTACCATCGGCGCTGTGAGTAAGTTAGCACAGACATGAATAAAGTGGCTTTAGTGGTAGCTAAAAACGGGACGAATTTTCAGTATAACAAGTGTAATATAATTACCACAGTTATTATTAAATTATGAGGGAATTAAAAAGTTGCTATCAAGCTTATACGCACTCGCACTAAGCTTTTCTGCTCTAGTCAAATACAACATTTGGTTGAAATTATGTCAGCGGCAAGCAGAATACTACCTGAATGAGCATTAGCTAAAAATGGCGTTGCCTATTTTCTGTCACTACGGAGGCAGTAGTGGAAAACTGCAATTTAAGTAGCGTTTGGCTGTCCTTGTTGACAGTTTTAAGCGTACGTCCAGATGAAATACATAACAATATGTGTACTATTGTCTTCACAGTAGTGTTCTTGGCGTATGCTTACTTATTGTACAGCACTATGTCGGGTAGCCAGATCTGTTCGGCGGGTACATGGAGTTTGCTGACGCCCCCGTACTCTTCAGGGTCCCAACGCAGTTTGTAGTCATTCCATTCCTGCTCTACCCACATGTTAGTGGTCATAATTTGTGACTTAAGATTCTGCAAATAAATCGTCAACACGTCGTTAGTGTCGAATAAGGTAATGAGTCATAATGGTTACGGCTTCTTAAGCCAACATCCACATGTGTCCTTTTGGGAAAGTTTTGCCCAAATCACACTCCAATTAAAGCAGTCTTGTCTATTCTATTTCGGCCTCGAATTTCGTTTGGTTTTCGGCCTAAAACGCGAGGCAGCCGATTCGTTATAGCAACTCTAAATATTATAGGGCTTGTTAGCGTGTGTGTTTTAAAACAAACATTTTATAAAGTATAAACCAAGCCCGTGTCTCTAAGTTCAATCAAAAGCTTATTGTCATGTGGCGTATTTATGAAAGCCAAAACGTGAGGCATTTGAGACGACATATAGTCTATTTAGCCTTCGAGGTAGCGATACGCTATGCGGAACAGTACATCATTTAGACTATCACATGTTACTAATAAATGATTATCTCTATAGCCGATCGGAAATGAGTAGAGTTCTCCATTGAAACATTTAGAGAAATCCGTTCGTCGGGGTTGCTTTGATTTTGACCTTTCAAATGTTAGCTAACATAACATTGTGCCTGGGATGGCGCGAATACGATTGGCCTACGGCTCAGGAATGTACATCAGTAAAGTCGGCCGACTTTCAATCGTTGCTGTAGAATGTCACTGGGATATCCTAAATAAAGCGTTTAGTCAAAAAAGCACTCAAACGAATTTGTATTGCATGAGAAATAACAAACGCGATATGTCCTAGTGACCCTTATCCTACGACGTCCTAAACAAAAAGTCTATCAGAAAGCACCTAAAACGCAATCTTACCGGTATGAGGGTAACAAATGCGGCATTTGAATTTTTTCCGTTTTAACCTCAAGATATTAGATTTAGGTAAAGGGTATTGCATTTTTACCCAGCTCGTTGAGATCTATCGATTGGTGGCAAGAATAATTGGCTTTAAATGAAATACCATATCGCATTTTTGCCGTAGAAAGAGCAATATTAACCTTAAAAAATTCCGATACAGGAACATGTACTATATTTCAGCCCGTTGGGAGCTTTCGATACCAGCAACGGCTTCCCTTGCATAGATTTCCTGGCAAAAAATTTGCCCGAGATCTATGCAAGGATGCTGGATCGATGCCCGGGAAAAGGTTCTCCACTTTTAGTTTTAACTTTTCTCATTCAAGTAGGTACTTTTAGTATAAGAACTCGTTTTTGTCCAGCCCATCGAGGTTTATCCACTGAAATCAAAAAAGCCCTCAAGAATGCTTTATTATGCATTTTTTTTTTTGCAAATCTGTTTTACTTTAGTGTTCGCCACGTCAGCTCTCGCAATTTTCAAGTTGATATTTATGAAAGATAGTTGTTCAAAAAAAAAAAAACAGCGACACAACATCACTATCATATATGAAAAATAGGTTCCTTAGCATGGATGTATTGCATTTTCGCTCGACCTATCGTTTTGTTTTGATCAAACTAAACATTTTCCATATTTTGGTATTTGAAAATATTTTTTTTTGCCAACATTTTCGAACGAGATTTCAGCTGCGGTATAGGTTATAGCAGGCGTTCTTCGCGACTTTCGAATTGGCAAGTTTATTTAAAGAGCAATCAAGACTACTATGTTCCTATACGCAACAAATAAACACAATATCAGCTTGTTTTTGTTGTTTTCGAAGCGAAAAGCCTCAGTGTATGATCATCGTATTTTAACTAAAATCATCGAAGTTTGTTGAATTACCCATCCTATTACGTAGCTATTATCAAAGATTTCGCTCAAAAAGTTCTTTCGACTTGTCATTATTTTTCACTGGAAAGTATGTCTAACAGAAATCGTATGAGCATGTAGCCCAACTTTCCAAGTATAAGAAATTTTTTCGAAAAAAACAGTCAAAAATGTCACCGAATGCATTTTTGAACCATGGATAGGGGTACGAAAGAGACAGCTTAAAATTTAGGAGTAGGCATATATATACCGTTTTGGTGTACCTTTTCGAGACCATTCGAATGACACAGAAAAAAGCAACACTTACGTAGAACACCATGCTAAAATTTTATTTTTCAAAGGGCATTTTGATCATGAAAGTACAGATTAAGTTACGTAGTCATGTATAGCGTTTTGGTTCTGCTCGTTAAAGTCTTCACTTAATGGCACAAAAAATATGCTTACGTAAACCCCTAGCTCAATTTTTTCAACTCTTATTTTAATAGGAAAAGTGAAAATGTAGTACATATTAGCTCTGGCAAAATGATACCAAAGATGAATAAGGGTAACCAATTCCAACAGCCCGATATAGCCCATGTAAAAACGCAGCTCATTATCGGACGTCCACATATTACTGGCAAGAATGAAGATATTAAGAAAGAAAGACTTGTGCCGGTTTAAATTGGTTTTTTGTTCCTACATTTCTGTAAAGGGTTTTTTGAATCTCGGCTGAATTGATCTGGTTTGTGAGATGCACCTGAAGATGGTCGACCATTGACTGATGTTATAATGACGCAAACATACTGGAGATGGTCTATGGACCCTTTTTCTGAGATATTCTAAGCAAGGCTTTGGTTTAGAATGGATAAAAACCTCAATTTTCTATTTATAGAGCTAACTGATGTATTTTACTAGCCATGTAATAAGTAGCTAGGATGCACGTGAGTAAAATTGGTGATAGGCCGACGTCTTAAGGACGCACGCGAAGAGGGTCGGCCGAAGCTCGACTTTTGATGACATCCTAAAGAAAGCTGTTTCCCAACACAAATCAAAACTTTACTTTTTTATATACAAGAAAAAATGTCATCAAAACGTCGCCGCTACAAGTTTGCAGTTTACATTTTTAAAGAAAAAAATGGCTAGAAGTGGCATAGGATGCACTAGTCAATTATGGATGCGGGTAGTAAAGTATAAATCGGTTCTTTCGTGCCGAAAATCAAATTTTTGGCATAGCATTCTATCTTAAGAAAAAATAAAACCTGCAGAGTGGTAGGGTAGCAAATAACTCCTACAAAGAGCATTATGGTAAAAATTTTCCCTTCAAAGCGCATCTTCAACGCGAAAATAAGCATAGTAGATAAATATATATATATATATATATATGTATAGCACTCCAAATCGGCACGTTAGTTAAATAGCATGGAAAAGTATACCTAAATAGGCCCCCAGCTAAAAGTTAAAAAACAGCTAAAATAAAGTACAAATCAGCCCCGACAAAATGAAATCAAGCAATTTCAAACTCCCGAAAATGGTCTTCACAAGAGCGGATCTCATTGTTTGACAGACATCACCAACTAGGATAAAGATTTTAAGACTATTATTCTCACGAAGATGATAATATTTCTAAACAATAGCTGTAGTAGCTTTATTTACAACCCCATAATAAACCTTTGGTATACGCTTAACTAGCATAAAAATAATGCTATTAGAACAAACTGGTCTATCGTTGAAATTTACGTTGCCTTCATGCATCCTCGAAATTGTGAACTACAATAGAAAAAAAAACATCATAAGATAGGTAAATGAGTCAGTTATTTGATTCGTAATAAACATTCAATAATCACCGTTTTTCCACTGTAATAAAGCGTAAAGAGCATACTCAATGTGATGAGTCTTGCATACCACAGTACTTGAATGCACATTAAACGCATTTAGCACCTAAGAAACACACTGAGAAAGGCTGTGTTGAGCTCTTTACTTACAACGTCAATGAGCTGTGATAACTTAAGGCCCATCTTGACGGTGAGGCGGTCAGAGTTGTTTCCTACAGGCCGAATGAGCGATGAGTAGCCGTTAACAAGGTCGTGATAAAGCCGCTTGGCGTCGGCGTTAGCCAGCGCGTTCGGCACTCTCGCCGAGAGCCATAGCCCTGCGGTGAGCACTAAGCTACCTACCACAAGCCGTCCCATCGCAACGGGTGCCGATGACGGCCAAGGCACGGCTGGTCTTCTTTAGTACTTGGGGCAGGGGATCGGAGGACGCAAGATGGCCGCCCGATCGAGGACCAGCCAGCGTGCACGGGAATCGAGAATCCATGGAGTTTCCAGCAGAAGGAGGAGGCGCAGGAGGACGAGAAAGAGGTGGAGGTGGCAATAGTAAAATACCCTCCTCCCTTTTGCTTCCTTTTGGCCCTTTCTCACCTAGCGTATTTGCGCCTCACACGAATTGTTATTGAGTTCCATGCAGCCTCAGACCACATGGCTCTTTAAAGTGGTAACTGACGCGTCACACCTATGGGGCCCATTTGGGATAATAATATATTTCAGATCAAGAATTGATAATTCACCAAAGAAAATTTAAAATACTGACCTAACGCCTCATTTTAATCATCGTAATCGCAGTAGTTACAACACATTAGTCCCCTATTGGTATTTTGCGACCCAATGATTTAGTGTAGCGATGATCCTCTGCAGCAGGGGTCGTTGAGTTGTACACTTTTACCTCTCGCAGCACTAACGTATCTATGGGCTAACGCTTAGAACCGTGGTACAGCCGCATCATTTGCTGAATGTGCACATTCTCTACGTAGAACCGATAATGCTTCAAAAACAATAGTAGCATTCTGACGAGCACTATATGACTTCAGAAACAATGAAACACATTGTTTTCGAAGGTTATTGAATCCGACTTTAGTGTTAAATAAAACTAGCTTCCTAAAAGTTGAAGAAATGCCAAGATACGAAGTTTTATTATTTAGAGAGCAGAACCAACGAACGCTTGTAAACACCTTTAGGCAATAATAGTGTTTCACTTCAATCTTCATTTCGTACGCAAGAGGTGTGGATAAAACCACTAATTTTAACGGGCATAGAGCGCGTGGAATCTCAATCAGGACCTTTATGAGTTGCTTCTAAAAGTGATAGTTCAACGAGAATTTTCGGCATGATTACATCTTCAATGCTGAATCTTAGGTGTTCACTAGCCATTTTCAAGATATTCTTTTTCTAATTTTCAAATATTTTTTTTTTTTTAATAAATTTCGTACAGCAAGCAATATTGATAAGTGCGTACTTATTAATATGTCTCTCAAATACGTTTTATGCGGAAAATTTTGGTGTAATTACCTTTTCGATAGAAAAAGTGAAAAATACAACAAAACTAACCATTGAAACTTGTATAATCGATTCGATTGCCAATTAATAGCCTCGTCTTTTAAAATGGGCATTAATTTTTGTATCAAAAACCCAAGCGTATTAAAGCTAGCTTTTTTAATCATTTTGGTGAACTTTTAAATTTTTTAGATCTAAACTTTATTAAATTAAACTTTATCATTAAACTTCGTCGGATTTTTTTTAAAAGCCGCACACAAACTAGTAATAATGCCGCCTGTCGATTTGGGGCAAAAAAGGGATTAACTCGAGGATATTGGATAGTAGTTACTTTTCGATCAAATTGCAAAATACGACGCACACTTTTGTTCGCCGTGAGGGGCTTTGTTTTAAAAAGAAGTAGCCTTCTTCTAATACCGGAAATGACAGATAAACGCATTCTCGCTACGACAAACAGTAAGACTGTCCGAGACTGAATAGTGTACCCTGTAGAAGGAAAACTTTCAGCATCGTTGCCTTTCTTCCAGCTAAGTTTCTTTCCACTGAAGGAACGGACAGTCGTTGCTTGCGTTTGCTTTTTTCACTACAACACGATAATTTTTAGCCATTCTAACTACGGCATACCTAATAACCATCCCGATTACTTGCAGCTCCGAAAAATGCGTTTATTATTAATAGGAGGTTAATACTATTTGTATTAAAGACTTTGCTTTATGCTTGTATTATATAAATGTCTTAATTACTCGGTTCAAGAACTACAGCTGGAGCTTAAAAATAAATAGAACGATTCCTAGGTATTTCCCCGATGCTTAGGGAGGGAAACTGAAGTCCCTAGTAATAATAACAAAAATGATCAATAATTCACTTCCCTACTGCCGTCGTTACCGCAGGTTACACTGCATCATCACGAAGGATTGATATTAGGGCACCTCCCAAGCTCCTATATAGAAGCCGTCATAAAGCATCGGGTGATAGATTTCAGCGGAAAGCTATCGAGCTGTGAAGTAGCGGATCTAGGTACACAACGTCATTTTCTAGCATTGAAGACTTCGACGTTAACTGTCGTAATCCACTCTCGATGCAAGAACGGGCAAGTCTCTCGGCAGCCTGCGGAAGAGCTTTGTGGAGGTTCCGTCTTCTCGACAAGTAACCATTTAAATACCTATTTTATGTAGGCTGCTTTTTAAATGAAATTAAAGCAAGTTATGTTTATGGTATTCGGTATCTGAAGAACACAGTCATATATAAACATATGCATTAAAAATTAAATAAATTATAAAAATGTGCACCTTTATTATACAATGTCTATCTTCTCGACTCTTTCAAAGTTGAGATTATGTGTTACTTCATGAACGCCAGTTTTCATGATATAATTCGATGTATCTGCAAAACCTAAAAATACATAATTTTTTAATTTAAACAATTTTCGTCAAATGAGTGCACATTTCGTAACCGATTAGGTCAGCCTATTTTCTAATAATTGGTGCGACCTCTGTAGCCCAAACGCCGCGATACCTTGTACAACAATGTCTTCGGGCACGACGCTGGATTTCTACTAATATTTATCGACGAAGAAGGTACACTTATAAACGACCACTGATTCAGTGCTACAGGTGTAGAGTAAGCTTGGCAATTAGACGCTGATCCCATAGTGATCCTCTTGATTTGGAACCGCCTCGGCCAGCCATAGATCTTTTTTATTATTTTTATTGACTGGCTTTGAATAGTAATGATGTCTGTCCGACGAGCAAGGTATTTTGTCATAGGCTTGCCGTAAACTTGTACGCATTCGCCACATTCAGTCGCTACCGCAAAAAGTACAAAAAATACGTCAGCTACCCTCGCAGCTAATTTTGTCGTTTCGGAATTAGATCCTGATATGCAGCGCTCAGTAGTCATGAGCAAAGATATAACAAAATTATTTAAGTGCGTTTCGTTAATATAAATCGATTCATATTCTGCCGTTTCAGGTTTATTTTTTTTTAAACTTTACAGAATTTAACTCTGTTGTTTGTTGTCTTTAAGAAATGTGAACCATTACTGTTAATATGTTTTGCACAGTCAGAACAGGTTACCAGTCCTAAAATTTAATTTATTTTTTGGTAAGCAACAATAAATTATTTTAAAAGAATAATTTTTGGTTTTATACAATAGGCAGAATTCGAAATTTAGAAACTTGAATTCTTGAATAAATAATATGTAAACAATGCCCAAAGCCAGTACACTGGAATAGTAAATTTAGATCGCTTATAAAGGAAAACCTGTTCATGTTATTTGCGAATTATCTTCACAAAATTTTTAAGAACTGATATCTCAGAGTCGCTGATCTATATATATATATATATATATATATATATATATATATGGCCAAATTGTGTCCTATTGGCATTTAATAACTTTCGCAAAATTTTTCATCATTGTAAAAAATACTTCTTACGAATATTGCAACAGGACGCGCTTTCTATGTGTTGAATCGGATACAAAGTAGGATCTAAGCTCTTGAATGCTTAGGTAGATCTTCGCGTCTGGAAGTGTTCGTTGTGTTGCTTTAAGAGTAACAAGCTACGCATTGCTGACTGCCAGATCGGCTAGCAGAATCGTCACCTGCCGTTTGTCTGTTATACCCGTAAAAAATTATAATGCTGGATCTCATCAAAAGAAATTAGAAAGAAATAAGACCGAGATCAATCAGAAACTAAGAGATGATTACTAACGGTGTTTTTCTAATTGGCTAACGAGTCGATATCTTCTCAAAATTTTAAATAACGGGCAGATATCGGCAGAAGACTCTTATCTTTGTGATGGAATGCTAATAGCTAAACTTCAGACGATTAGTTAAAATTATACGTACGCCTAGATAACTTTTATCAATTTGCTACCATTAATTTCGCCTCTCCCCCTACCCAGGGTAATGATTGAGAACTTTTTCCGAAACCTTGTTAATAAATGTCTGTGATGTAAAAAAAGATAAATGTAAAATATGTCTGTGAGCAATACGAAAATACATTACTGATGCAAGGCACAAACACTAAAAGCCTAATCAAGTTTTTCCAAGAAGACATAAATTTTAGCGTTTACAAAAAAATTTTATGCATCTTACACCGTGACAGTCTATGCCCTTCAGTATTATCAGTAGTTTCTTTATAGTAAATTTTCCATTATCGGCCTGCTTGCTTTTTGGGGTTCGCTCCATCTAGAAAAACTTTGTGATACGATTCACTTTCTAATAAAGTATTCTCGAACAAAGCTCAACTTGATCTGTGGAATCTAATCGGAACGGCTCAGAAGTATTATTGGTCCGACTAAGGAGATATTCTGAATAAAGGAGGAAGCTCCCGCCATCCTGGTACGATATTCTCTTCTAAAATATTATTAAGGCAAGCTAAATAAGTTCGTCTCGGAGAGGGCCTGACTGTGTGAGGGACTGATGAAACAGGAATGTGTATGAAAATGGGCTTCTATCTAGAGTTCTCCACAGCCGCGATTTAGAGTTACCAGTCTGATAACAGGGTAAGTACGCGTAGTTGCTACGGTACTCCGTGTCTAATAAAGGCAAATCTCTTGCGCTAATGTTTAATACTTGATGGCATGCCGCACAGAGCACCCTATCAGCTTAAAAATGTCACAAGGAGCTCATGTTTGCTCTGCGATAAAAATAGTAATAACAAGTATAATATCCATGGTGCCACTTCATTTATTGTTACTACGATGTTCAATGAATTACAAAGTGGGGTTCACCTGTTTATATGAATAATTGCAAGTGAGGTACATGAACCTTCGCTTATCGTTAAGTTAAGAGTTCACTATGCAAACGTACGGTCTGCGCGACGCATCTACATGTTCCATTCAAATTCCAATCACTAGAAATGTTAAATACATTTATTCAGTGAATGATTTATAAAATAATGAAAAATAAACTTCATGTTTATTACACTTACAGCTTTTATGGAAGGTATTGGTACACGTTTATCTTATTTTCTACACAGTACTTAACCTTACATTGCCATGTTTTCAGCTTTGTGGGCGACCTCATACTTTAGTGCCATTGTTATTTCTTGTCAAAGATTACAGATTAGCTCAAAATACCAGTAGCTTCTACGTTGCTCGGCCTTTACATATGCTTTTATGCAATTTATAGATAAAATGCGTAAAGGCATACAAAAAGGCTATAGATATTTTTTTTTGTTAACCAGGTTAATTATATTGTCGAATATGATCTGACCCACTTTAAACGTCATTGCCCATGACACGATCTTTCTACTATATAATATTATAAATAACCGTTTTTATTTTTTCGTCTGATGCAGCTGCAGCATCGCTTCAAACGGCTAGTTCCTAGCACGAAACGAGATGTGTATATGAAATGATACATCTAGGTTCACAGCACCAAGCTTGCTTGAACGCATGCCAGTATTGCTACTACTAGTTGCCTCAAGTTCTATTAAACCTTTACCGAAACCTCATGGCAAAGATCTAAACACCAAGTTGAAAAATAAGTAGCATATGATCGTTCTAACTACAAAAATCTGACAAATATTCTGTGGCGTGATTTATACCTTATAGAGAAAATTCATAAATTTAACTGAATGGAGTTAACGAAAAAGAAAGTTCTGTCATACACTGCTAGCCTTCTTTCACGTTTATACCAAACCAGTTCCGCGACTACCTTCAACAATTAAATAAAATAGTTCTATGAAGGGGCATAAGATAACAATTGGCTATGACTACATCCGCAGTTTTTTTTTCTGCTCGAGGTTGCCCGTATCAAGTCATTTACGTTAAAACACATTTTGTGGAGGTTGTAAAAACACTTGCATGCGTAAACGTTGCTCCAGTTAAATCATGATTTAATCACAGCCAAATTTTTTTTATTTCGAAACAAAAAGTAGGTAAACCTCAGTCTTCAAATGAAGTACGCTTAATTTTTTGTCAAAGGGATATTCACTTTTTTGGTACGCTAGCATCGTGTACTTATCGCACATACGATCTGCATTATAAAGGCGATAACTGAGTCCTTTTAAGGAGTGCCTTTTCGTAGGTATTTTTTATGCCACGCTGCAGTCCTTTTTCCTAGCTTATTGTTCATGATTACAAAAAAATGCATTCGTAAATACCTAATCATGTCATCTGCAAATATATAAACCTCCGTTGCGCATATTCACAGGCATAGTTATGCTTCACTCCAATGATTTTCTTATCGTCGCTTATCTATGGAACCGAATGTTATTAATCGATATGAAAGTCATTAAAACCAAATATAAAAAGGTCCCAATAACATCGATGACAAAATAAGCTATTGCTTGATAAGCTCCTTCTTGGGAATGTCCAGTGTATCAACTTCATGCTTTCCTGTCTCTGTCTTCAATCTTTGAATTGACGTTCTATTCAACGTCCGCAGTATGCAACTAGCGAATTTGTCCTAGAAATAGTCGTCTGCTTTAGGAGCAGAACTAGCGTACCTGTCTTCAACCAATTCGTTTTTCGAAATGCGGGAGGGAGGCCTGAGTGCACGAGACGTCAACGGAAGCGCACATACACTGACATCCAGCCACGGGGCATTTCTCGTGTTTCCTGTGAATCGTTCAACAGTTACGGAAAATACAGAGACACAAATTATAAAACATTTTCTTTTCGTATAAATTACATTCGGTAATTTATATTTCAAATTTGATCATTATGCTAATTACAACCTCCTACGACTCCAAATTTCCTACGACAATCCAATACTAAAGTACAGCAGTATTAAACAACAGTTAGTAGTACACTTCTCTTAACTGGTGACAAAATAGGAGCCATGGGACTAAATTCCTCTTCTTAATGAATACTGAGATTTATTTTTATTAAGGTTCCGGCATTCTTTACGCAAATGGAGAGCTTATAATTTATTAGGAATGTTTATGTTGCCTGACTTATGCATATAGTATTGGTGGTTTGGCAATATCTATTAAAACTGACGTTAACTCTTATGATTTCCTAGCTCATGGGAACCGAAGGACACCCTTACATTAATTGAATTATGTGAAACGAAAATAAGAGCATTAGAAATTCAGAGCACAGCTTGATCATAAATGCTCTTGATGTTGCTCAAAAGAAAATATGATAAACCCAACCAGAACAAACTGCAATATTATATTATTACGCCGGCTTTTTATATTTTAAATTTGTTTTGTCATTTACTGGAAATGTGTGTGACATTTTATTTCAGTGGACTTCAGGGCATTGGATTGACTGTCCTCGTTTGTTCCAAATAGACTTTCCTCTTCATCACTTTTTCTACTAGCCGTAGTTTTCTACTTTCTATCATGTCATTGACGAGCTCAGCCACCGAGGTAGCTGGGTTCTCCACTACGTTTGCCTTTTCTCCGAGTTTCTCTGACAGCTGGGCATTTGAGTGACGTGTGGATCACATCATCAACATAGCCTATTCTATGTCGGAATTGGAAATCGGAAAATGCATATCCAATCGAATGCCTAGCCACCCTTGTGGAGGCACTCTTTAGAAAGCACCTGGGTCAGTTCATACGTAGTATCTCCGTTGGTTCTGTTTATCTATTTATTTAGGTAAGGAATGGAGTGACTGGGCATGCTCTTGTAGAGTCCGCTACTTGCTCTCTTCATTTCTTCTGCTAGTTCTGAGACGTCCGTTTCCGTGCCCCTCTCTTTTCATGACTTCCGGATTAACTTGTAGTTCCGCCCTTTCTCGGTGTCGCCATGGGCCATTGTACTATAGCTTGTCTCGATCCTTTGTATTCTCTTATACCCTATAACTTTCTTCGTCTTGCGTTGATAGCTATCGGGCCCCATGTAGCGACCACGTTCATAACTGTAAATTCGGCCGCTGTGGTGAGATACCTCCACTCTCCTTCTGTTAGTGCCCGCACTCTGAGCAATATTTTGGCTGGACTTTTGGGGATTTCGCCCCTCATTGTCGTGAAATCTAGTGAGGATATATAAACTATTAATGCTTCGAGTGCGGTTTATCTCAATTCTTTGCTGATCGCTTCACCATTGGTTACCTCTTCGTACGCCAGTTAAGAACCTTTTATCGAGATCCTTATCTGCTGGGAGAACCCTGTTGCGTAGAGTACTCATTGCGTCTTGAGGATCTTTAACAAGCTAGCAATCGCACTTCCTTTTACTTTGTCTGTACGGGAACTCCATGTTCCAGTCTCCTAGACCTACGGAATTTATTTTCATCGTGACTCCCACTTCTAATGAGTCGTCCTTTTGTTTAAGTACAATTTCCTATTATATTTGTAAAAAATACAGAAAAATACGTGCAAAAAATGTATGCCAAAAAAATGCAGAACAGATACAATAGTCATGGTGTCCGTTCTGTATTTTTTTGGTACTCCCCTTTTATACTTTTTGCTCTTGCAGTATTGTCTGACGTACAGACACGAATTGCTCTCCCGATCTTCAACAAAGAATACTCGACACTTTTTTTGGCAAGATCGCTGACTCCACTTTCAGTAACATGCATCACCGCCCTCCTTTTTTCTTCCTTTGTTTTCCGTGCTTCGTATACCTTGCTTTTTATTTCCTACATGATGTTATGTAACACCCTCGAAGTCACGTCTGTGCCCGGATTGTCTACGATTTTTCTTATGGTCAATGTGTGGCTATGAATGTAACATCGTTATTCTTTTCATCTTTAGCGCTTACATCAAGAATATCGCAATGGCTTTCCTGTATTCCGACCCTTCCAACTTCCATTTCATCTAGTCTTGACGCAGCTGAGAGGAGCGTTTTATAATCTCCCGATCCTTGACTTTCTTGTGTTGTATAGGGATTTATCAGTCTCCTATGGTGGTGTTCTTGGCGATCTATGTGCCTCCGTCGGTTCTCTTTAGCCTGTTTCCACTTAAAAATTTCCTCATCTGTCCGCGTTTGTAGTTTCCTAAAGCCCTTGCAGAACCTTCTTTTTATTGTGCGTTTTTCTATTAAATAGGTCTGCTTCTCTTTTTTGCTTTTTGCTTCTCTAAGCCTCTTAATCTTTTTTCAGCTGTGTTAATTGTTCTCATTTTCGACCAATTGATCTTTGCTTACCGCGATTATCTTGTTTTTTTCCCCTACTTTCATTTACGTCACGACCATCTGCTCCTCAAGTTCTTGCGTTTTCTCCTTGTTGCTGTTATTCCCGTGCGCTACATACGTTTCATTATCCGCAATCTTTGGGCTTTCTTTCATCTAAAGGTTTGACTACTTTGTCTTTGATTTGATAATATATTGCCAAATACATCTGCTGATGCTGCCATTATTTTTGCTTTTTTTATAGAGAACTCCAGGTTCTTGAGAACCCACGTCATCTTCTTTTCATACACTGAATTGCCTGCCTGCTTATTTTTCTTTTTTGTTTCTGCATAGTGCGGGTGCATGAACCGAAATGCCTTTGCTTTGTGGTCTGTATCTTGGTGTCCAGGTTGTCTCCAAGTGTGACATAAAACTTTTGAATACGGCCGATTTCTATTGATGGTAGAAATTATTTAGGTAAAATCCGCGTTTTTTGGAAGAAATGTCTCTGTTTCGGCTTTATCTGGTTTGCTGGGGGGTATAAAACCAATCTGTTTGGTTTCCAGGTTAGCCGAAAGCCGTCGGCCTATCCAGGCCGACGGCTTTCCTCGATGGAAGGTGGCCCATAGCCAGTTTTAGTTACTTGGAGTCAGCGATCAGTTACCATTGCCCAAGAATGCCATTTTTGAAGAATGGTATTTTATTAATTACCTTTCGTGTTCCAGTACCGGTGGTCATTCCTTCTATAAGCTCCACTGGCGATAAATTCGACACTCTCCCTTAATTAACTAATGTTAGCCAGCATACTAGCTCTTGCCTTTTGCAGGCTGCGATCAGCTGTTTGTGTTTGAATACGCAAATTTTATAGAAATGTTCTGTTTTGTTTCTCCTGGCCGTCGGAGACACGTTTAATCCCGCTACCTGCTCCCATATGGTAAGCTGTTCAGTGGTACACACTGTATTTAAATATGCCTCGAGTCAACTTGTCCTTCGCTTCGTCACTATTAACGTTGTTCTATTAAGGCAAAAATTCTCGGTTAACATCGGAAGCTTGCAAACTGGTGGCTCTGTGGTAATTTTGTTTTGTTTGGCATGACAAGAACTGTCTTACGGTGGGTGATACATTTACAGCTACGTTAATTCTTTGTTTGCCGAGCACGCTCTCTACATATAAAAAGCCAGTGCTCCTACACGGCGCGTCCAAAGTTTGATATTCTCCTAGTCTATTAATTTCGTACCCTTTTTACTCACTATTCGGGATCACTTCGTTGGTAGGAGATGCCGGGGCTGATAAGTTCCTTAAATGCTCGCTTCTTTTTTGGGAGCTCAGAACATGTCGTATTGGCTTTCACTGCTACTACTGGCTACACTAGTTAAATTAGAAGTATCATGTTTAAAATAATTCACCGCAATCGCATGAGTTTAGAACAGCCTTTCGTTCAAGTATGGGCTCTCCTGCGCCAATAGAATAAATCTGTTCATTGTATTTACTTTTCCGCGGCTCTATAGTTCCAGGCTTAATCTTGTGTGAAAAACTTACTCAAACCAGTGGGCCATGTGTTGTGTATGTCCTCCATGCATACAACTCTGACACCAGGTGAACCAACGGGTAAACTGACTGGGATCCCCTCGGTTTGTTACCGTTCCGTTAACATTCTGATCAACAATGGTATCTCTGGAAGATGGTGAAAACAGCAGCACAAGTTGCAATGCCTGATATGATTTGGTACATAACAAATTAAGCCTTCAATGAATGAATATGGTACGCTGAGGTCGCTTACAGTCGTATATTGTGTTACCAAACTAGCCCTTATCAGAAAGTCAATGTATCACTAATCAATCCAGAATGCTTTGGACATCATGAAGCAATACCAATATTAACATTGATGTAACTGTATGCTATAAATGGATCTAGTTTAAAGGTTACAGCCAAATTGATATTTCTAATACCTATTTTATAAAAAATCGATGCTTACAAACGATTAATTCAAAATTATCCCGTTTTAGGAAAATAGTATTTCGCATATATTACTTCAAAGACGCCACCAGTGAAATGAGAATCATCTAGTATTATTATTCTACGACATCCTTAATATTTGCTGAATTTGTAGACCCAATTCCTATACCTATAATTTATATTGTCCTTATCAAATTGAAACCTTAGATAGCTTCCAAATTATTTTGATTTAGCCTTTACAAAAAAACAATCTAAAAAAGCCCCGCTCTTATCGGTTAAGGGCCAATCCATGGAGCCACACTGTCCTGGCTATCTGCTGATCTAAACATACCAAAGTTCATGCGTTTGAATGTGTATTTTAGACACCTTGAAGCCCGTGGTTTTCAACCCTGCCTCCTTTTTTGGAACATACCAATAGAATATTAACATGTCCATGGTCCATAAGTAGCGCTTTCATAAACATATACCGACTGCGTTTAGTAAAAACAGAACAACGTTTTTTGACATTTCTTAGACTCCTTAGGAAATTACTTAAATAAATCAGAATTAATTAGGATTGTCTCATAGACAGGTGCAATTTTACGTCATCTACGGGTCTTTGTGAAAGATTATTATATGAATTTGTTTTTATGTTATTCAACAAAAACAAATTAACTAAACGAGCCCTTCGTAAACATTAACTCCTACAATATACACCTTTTTATACAATATTAATATTAATAAATGTAAATAACAGAACACGAAAGCTGTTAGTTGTCGTTACCTGCCATTGCGAGCATCTCGCCCCTGCCGAGAAATTGGCGTCCCCATGTTAGTTAGGCACATAGCGCAGCGCGGCAATGGCTTTCTGCAACTTGGGCAGCACGATATCTGTGGAGCCGATTGCTCATATGTCATTAATTAGCCAATAACGCATGTTTGACTTGTCAACATTTTATGTAACTAACAATTATGTAACTTTTTCTATATGAATGATCATGTAAAACTTATTTAATAATATGGTAATTTATAGAAGCATATTACCAGGCGCCAAAAAAATAAAACTGATGCATTTATATACCCTCTGTGCAGGCGGCATAGGCCTAAATGATGGTCTGCCTCTCTGGTCGTTATGAGCCGAGATAGCCTTCCGACAAAAGTTACAGTGAACGCGAATTTGTGGCGCTACGTTTCTCCCAGCTAATGGAGCCATTGCACAATCAAAAAGAGCCCTAAAACACAAAAAAACCGGACGTACATCTATGTTATCAGATCACGTGAATCTTTACCATAGAGATAAAATCTGTGATGATCTTTACCATGGCAAAATAGTCTCACTCAATTATTGGACGTATATGTCGTTTTTTTTTTTCTCTATAAGGAATAACGTACCGCATATGGATCTCCTGCAGGTGACAGTGCACCCCAGGTGGCCCACTGTCCCAAGGTACACGTGCCGTTACCGCCTAAAGGTCTTAACACAAGTGTCCCATTTTTAATTCAACTCCGAAGACTTCTAGGGTCCCCGGCTATGATATGTACTTTAAAATGCACACAGTATTGTGGGAATACTGTATAAAATTTGAGACTGCCTTTCAGTTTACAAAGCAGAAGCCATTTATGAAACAACTCATTGTGGAGTAATAGCACTGGCATGTTTTTTGTCGATGATACGCAAAAAAGGATAGTCGACCAACCTCTCGGTCCAGAGACGCCATTGGTTTAGAAGTTCACGATAGCATTCAATCCATCGTCTGGCGCGATCATTGCTTAGAACCTGAGCATCTCGAGTCACCACTGCAAGCGCTGCTGCAGTCTGGACATCAGCGGTATTATCAACATAATTTTGTAGTAGATCGAGAAGTTGTACATTAAGTTTTTCCTTGGTTGCCTGCAAACCTGTTAACAGAATCCCTATAAAAAAAAAAAAAGCCACATGTAAGTGCCCTTTTAAAAAACAAGGGAAAAATCATCTGCTAAATAAAAGAAGTCAGTAATAATCTGATGGCACATCTTATCATAGCCATGTGAATCCGTGATGAAGCTAGCAATGGTGATATGAGAGTAAAATAGTAGCAGCCAATTTGCTGGGTGAAACAAACCTTCGAGGTTTCCCTGCATCACATATTCGTTGGTCTGTTCTTTCACGAATTTGGAAAGTTTGAGGTCGCTAAGAAAGCGGCAGGCAAACATAAGCTTATCTTGAAGCGCAATCGGACACTCGAGTACCTGTGTGAAGTAAAAACTAGTCAAACGTTTGAAGTTATGCTGCCAAGAATCTGCTCTTTTTGCGACTTTTAATTCTTTGTTATTAACCCAGTAACTGAAGTTTTCAGGTACGCGTGAACACATATGTCTTAAAATTCAGCTCGGTGGTCAACGTGAATGAAGTTATCTGATACTTTTTATAATTAATGTTACCAATGTTTTTAGATTGCCCAATATTAGGCACCCAGCGGACCTTGAATTTTTCTGAGCTAACTGGGCTAGAATCGTTATTACGGGTGTTCTTCTTTATTTTTTACACGCTTATCCCAGCTTTCTGGCCTCTGGAAAGCCTTGTACCTACCGTTCGCCGTCCCATATGTTATTTCTATATCAATGGTTCACCGAAGTAAATCGAGGTATACGAAATACTTGTTCGTTAGTTGCTTTTTTAGGGTATTTTAAACTCCGTAATCATACGGACTTAGACGAACGTTGGATGGTTGCTTTGCGCAATTTATAAAGTAGTTGAGGTATGGCGGTTGGGTCTGATGTTGCCATCAAGCAACAAGGCTGCGTGCTTTCGATTGCGGTGCCAGTGGTGTGTGGGTCACTTGAGGAACTCGACATAGCGATCTATATTTAGTGTTTTATTTTTGGCAAGTATCTTATAGTAGCACATGCTCCTCATGTCCATCAAAGGTACTCCCACCAGCTACATTTGAATTTCTCAAAGCTAAACTCGATTTCTCCTGGGCGATGCCACTCTCTCGCTTACTTCCGCTGTTGTCCTTTGCGCCCGAGATTTCGGACCCTACATCCGGCCTTTTTCTCGCTGGTCTTCAACACTCCGATCTCCGTTTGTAAAACGTTTGCACCATTCACGTACTGTACCTTCGCTTGAGGTCCCATTGCCTGACGTTTTCACCAATTTTCGACGAATTTCCGCAGCGCTGTAGCCTTTAAGGTACGAAAACTTCATCACCGAGCGTTGATCTTCAAGACTAAAGGATAATTTTTTTACGTACTCATTTCTCCTCCAATAAACGCAATCTTTTTTCATTCCTAGAAGAATGATATATTTATCTACCGAATTTCGTCTGCTAGCGACGTGCTCCTCAAAAGTTATACAATTGAAAAGCCTGCCGAATTTGCTTATAACAACCTAACTATAGTTACTTGCCTGATTATAATCGTCGCTCGTCGACATCAAAAATGAGAATATTGCAGCCAGATAAGGGTTCCGTATTCGGGGCTTTAAGCTAGCACACATTTCGCGCCAAGTTGAACCCTGCAATGGAGCTATTATTGCTACAAGAACAGTAACTATAGTGTAAAAATGTGGTTCAGGAATAAATATATGCGTAGAAAAGTGTACTCTTTCAAGATCTGTTGGAAAGTAAACAAGTCTACATACAAGGTGCTACCTAGTTATTGAAAGTTAGAACTCAACCATTTCCAGCGGCTTCATAAAATAATTAGAAATTAATCTACAAACGTTATTACCGCTTAGTCTAAGATTTGAAAAATGAGCAATACGTTTGTGTAATGGCTTGGAACTGCAACACAAATCGACCGATACCGCTTTTCCGTAAACACTTGTATTTGTCTGTTAATATTTTGCCTATTTGATTAACGAGCGGTTCTGCAATAAGACCGAATTGTTTAAATTAGTTGATGTTCGCTTGAAGATTCAAGAGATCTAACCAACGCGACCGAAGTAAAGTCACAATGTGATGATAATTAATCATGCACGATTTATTATTAGGATATTGAGGATTACAAAAGCACAGCTAGATCTTGTTGATTTTCAATGACAGCTTTAACACATTATTTATAAACAATTAGGCCATTATTTGCGAAAATAATACCCTATCACAATGCTCACAGCGTTACAAGGAGCCTTTTTCGAGACTTTTTAAACAAAACAGCATTCTGGCAGGTACAGCCAGACCCATTCAATGGATCACTCCAAAGATTTTGCCTGATACATGAATGCGAACCTTTTGCACTTATGGTATGTATGCAATCCTATACACTGGCACACTATTCTGAAGCAAATTAGCTTTTTTAGAACTCTAAATGTTTAATTTTTTAGCTATCTATATAACTGTAGTAAGTACTCCGTATAAAGTGAAAAGAATTGATTAGTGTGTACTAAGTATCTTATATTCACCTTTTGTTCGCTGTACCCGGATATGGCAAGAGCGACAAACGCAGAGTTCAGATCTTGATCTGTAAAAACAAGCTAACAAGTTAAGTTAACGCAAGAGTTAATGCATTTATGTTAACTTGTTTCGCTTTTGCATCAATGGATAGCATACCTTTTCAGGTGGAGGCCTTGTTCCATTCAAAATAGGTATAAACTCAAAGATTTTTAGTCTTTTCAATGCGCAACCTTTTGAGTTATCAGTAGTGTTTAATTATAACGTAAAATAACCTTTAAGTAAAATCGATGGTTAAGAGAAAAAAGCTGATATAAACGAACAGTGCCATACTTTGCATTACGTCATTAGTATATTAGTCACCCGTTTTAGATGGCATCTCGAGGTATTCCATAACTTTGCGCATCTCAAGCTGGAAGAGCGCTGCGACTGCCCGTTGAGCCCAGTCATCTTCACCCCTGTAAGGTCCTTCTATGGCCGATAATAATGCTATGGCCTGTCTGCGTGCAGGATGGTCATAGCACGACAAGTATTTGACATTGTTGTCCAATTGCAGCTTGCCTGGTTGTGATGTCGAACCTGCAGTGAATAAGCTTACAATATCAAAAAATATTCATCTCCTCAAAACAATAGTATAGCCGATTGCAAAGCTATACAAATCATAACAATGGAACGTTTAACGTGGATATAACAAGTGTGTCTAATCAGCATAAATATAATTCCTATCGTATTAATTTTTACACGATAAATGGTAACAAGGTTTATAATAAAGGCAAACATAGAGCGCATAGGTCTAATCGAGATTATAAACTTGTGACATCTGTTGAATTTCGTATCCTTACGAAATACATATAGCACGCCATGTGTAATAATACGAAACGATGTGTAATAACTTTGAGATACGACAAGCTAGACACACCTTGGATATTTTCAAGCAGGTGGAAAATACCGACCAGGGACCGCCCGTTTTCCTCGCCACCCAGCGCTTCCAATTGTTTGAGCCAATGATGAAGACTAAGTAACGATCGCTCATCTTCTACTAGTGGCGCATCCAGGCAGATGTTTGTTGCCTAATTACGAAGCATGAAAGAAAGACAAACGATAAGGATAAAACGAAAAAAAAAATCGTATTAATGCAGTCAGTCAACAGCACTTTGTTCCCGTTTCTCTCGTTTAGTTATGGATTTCTTCATCTTCTATAAAACGATCAATTATAGACAACTTGAATCTCTCACTCATTCACGCTAACCCTTTATAAATAATTCCTCGAAAACATTCTTAATAGTGTGGACTGCGCTAGGATTGAAGGAAGTTTAGTTTAGGTAGCACAGGAGCGGTGGGACTTTCATGAGAACGAGTTCTCTATTACAATAACCAGGGAGCAGTAAAATAAAGCTGTCAACAACTAGGCAACAAGGTATATATTTTAATAAGACACGCTAAAGCCAGCGACTAACGTCCATGGAATTTAAACGGAAATACGTAATTATTGGCACCCATCCGAAAACCTTTCAATTACGCATCAAGTTAATGTTGTAGATTAACTAAATTTGAGTTAAGTAAGTCTCAAATGTACTGGTTTCAACGTAGTTTACACAAAAAGCGCAACCCACATCGAAATATGAACCTTAAAAAAAAAAAAAAAAACACCTATGCTTACGTTTTTTACACATCCAAATCCTTTAAGAGCACGTCGGCGTACGCGAGCTGCTAACGGGTCAATTTCAGTGTACAGGGCATCTCGCTCGTGTAAACGATGGACTAAGCGTTTTCCGTGAGTCCAGATAATTTCAGACGATGGTGCCCAGTTAAGGGTGATCTGGTCAATTATCGTATAGTCTGTGATTTCATCTTCCCCGTCGTAAATTAGCATTCGATTTTCCGCCTCCGGATGCCATGAGAAAGAACGTAGCTTTAATTGGCCTCGTGCTGAAATCAAGTTTAAATTTAAAACGTCAGATCGAACCGAAGTATCAAGTTGAAAGTACCAATCATCAATTCATAGAAAATTTTTTCAAAATCTCAGTGTAAGTTTTGTCAGACATACGCTGCAACTGCCGAATAACAGTATGATCATGCTGCTGCTGCTGCTGCTGCTGCTGGTGGTGATGTTGTTGTTGTTGTTGTTGTTGTTGCTGTTGTTGTTGTCGTTCACTGTGGAGTGAGCTGGCCGGCGTTCCTGTATGGTGCTGCTGCTCAACAGCTATCGTAGTGGCATGAAGTTCCCGCCCAGAGTCTGGGTGTTGCATCATATCTCGCACCGTAAATAGAGTCAACTGACTGCAGTCGTGTCGAATGGCAGTCAGCTGGTTTGATCGGTTGGGGCACCAGCGTAATTTAGAAATTCCCTGTGCCGCTGGGTCCCGAACAGTAATCATTGGTTGCGTTAAGTTGCGCAGATCCCAGATACACATCGAGTCCTAAAGAATAAAACATGAATATAGATGAATATTGATCTTGTAAAATATCTTACGGCGATACCAGAGCATTGAGTTCTTCACGCTTCTTTAGATCGACTTGTATGAATTGTCTAGAAGTCCTGCACACGTTTTTCCGTGAGCTTAATGCTCTTTCAGGGGGGGTACATGAAGTGCATTCCTTTTGACATTTTCCTTGCGTTTTAAAACGTAATCATCAGTTCCTTATTGAGCTTCCTTTAAAGAAACTAAAATCTTAACTCAGTAGAGTATATTTAAGGTAACGAGATTTCTTGCCACTTCCCAATATTTTTGAAATCCTTAGTACCATTACCCCGGTAGTAAAGAAGACCGTCTTGTCGACTTCCGCTAGACTTAATATTTCTTTGAAAGGTATCTATACATATATATCTAGATAAAATATTCGAATATAAAGAACTTCCCAAATAAAAAAAAAGTACGACGTATGGAAGTCAGTAGATATTTGCTTCTAGGGAATATGCTTTCCGTGGGCAAAATAAAAGCTGGTTATGTTCTAATTCCTTGAAGGAGGACAAAATAACAGTTTCCGGTGCTAGTGTTCTCAATGCGTTTCAATGAAGAAAAAGCGGATTCACCCACATTTAATTAAAGACCGAAAGCACACACCAGCAGAGCATATTGTCAAGGTGAAAGTCAAGACAAATACCATTCCGACGGAAGCTAGTCTATTAGCGTTGTATGGATCGAAGGTAAGCGCATGTACTGCAGATGTGTTGCCTGAAACGGTTGTGACCGCCGCAGCTGTGGAGCCTTCGCGCAAGTCAAACACGCGCAATTTTCGTCCTGAGGTGCTACAAACCACTGCCGAGGGATAATTCGAGTCAGCCGGAGCAAAACAGACAGACTGCGATGCTTCTTGATGAGCAAACTGAACCAGAGGTTTACTAAAAGAAAAAAAATTGAATCGCAGATAATTGCAATTATAGAAACAGCCATAGCAGGCAATTAATACAGAGAGTTGTTTTTTAGCTGTTGGGCACCTCACGCATCAAGGACGTAGACAGTTTGAACTTGAACATTAATACAATGACAGCATAGTAAGACTTGAACAACTCAGTCACACAATAACAATATTTTTTTAACCATTTTCTCAAAATGGCAAATTGATCAATAAGAACAGTTCAGCCTGTTACAAATGATAAATGGCCAATTTTCCATATATATACATTATTTTATATAGTAATACTAAACGTAATCACAGAGAATATATGTTTTGCAAATTATAAATGTGTACTACATGGACATTTACTTTGGAGGAAATTGATGTGTAAAAGAACGTATTTATTTGTTTTTATTTTTTCCTACTACGTTTACATTTTGGGAAATGTGTAAATGTAATAATGAAATGTGTATGTATATAAATATACCTATCGTAACGTGGAAGGTAGCCGACGAAGAACATTACTATTCTGTTAGACATTACCAGCTAATGGAGTCATCTGTAGAATTATCAGTACGTTGAAGCTGATCCACGTCGAACACCTGCACGGCACATTCTCCGCGGCTTCGCTCAAAGGCGCACGCCAACTTAAGGTCTCGTGGATGCCATCGAACATCATTACAGGGTCGGACCTGTGCGAAACAAACCAAGTAGATCCCAATTGCTAGTCACTCTTAAGATCTTCATTACCTTCGACTTGCTCAACAAACATGTCGCGACAATGCCATTAAAAGCATAAAAGTCAAAGCAGAAATCTGTGTACATATGAATGCTAATAGGGGAAACCCAAAACCATGAATGCACGATTCGGAATACATATATTTGTCATTATATGTGTACGACTCAATTAAGCAAACATGACATGGTTTTGAACACAGCTCCAAAAAACGATTTACTAGCGCGCATACTTCAGGGAGTACTTCATATCTTATTCAAATAACAGGCCTCCATTGACGCTTCCTAAACGAGTAAGCTCCTTCATGACATTACCCAGCTGTTACCTGGATCTAGTACTGTTGTGCCGGCTGCTAAATTGCCTGACAGGTTACAAGTACTACTTGGGTACCTAAAATAGGTTTAATCACTTAGATCCTAACCGGGATAATAGAATGGTGCGACCACATTCAAAAACTTTTGACGCATTGTCTCATAAACAAGAGTAAAACAGTGTTACTCAATAGAAAGACTGTTCCATGCAGAAAACACATATGCACGATAATACCTGGTGGCTACTCGATTTCGCGTTAAGAACAAGTCCTCTGACAGAAAGGTCGTCTGTGCCGTATCCCGAGAGCACGACTTCACCGTTTTCACAACCTACAGCAAGTAGGGTACCTGTAGATATTAATAAATCTATATGAGTATATTACTCAGATGTAATTATTTATCCATAATGGCATGGCTTTCATATAATGCAAAATTTCCCTTGCGACCTAATATAACAAAACATTCGTGTACAAAGTCACAATTCCAGATAAATATTAAATATATATTAAAAATATCATGTCAGTATTTTTTGTACATATGTGAACCGTTCTGTTGTGGTAAAAGGAGATACGTTTCTAGATGCTAACCTTAATAACAGCTGTTAACAATGAAACTGCATACGTTTTCTGCTTAAAATGTTATTTGTATCAATTTTTTTAAACAACCTCTGTGTGAAGGCTTAGGGTTCCAGTCGATGCAACGAATGCCTTTAATGTCGGGTGTTTTCCATATAAGCTTTGCTGCAGTGCTTTCAGACAGGCGCGAAGCTCCATGTACAACCTTTCCATCTGACGATAGATTCACGACCTCATACAAGCGAATCTCCTCACAGTTTGCTGTCAGAAACCTGTCGTTCAAACAAAGTTCAATTTTAATATGTTACGAATAATTTCAGTGTAACCGAACGGAGTTTAAGAGAGCACTCCACTAGATTGTCTTGTCTCAGAGGTCGTGCAGGTACCTGCGAAGCCTTAATAAAAGCAATTCGCTTTCCTGCCTGTAGATGACCACAGCTTCCTCTATGTCCACCCGAAAACGGGTAGACGCAGAACAGTTTAAGACTTTACATAAAATGCTGTCTGCGGTATGCGTAAGCATGATGTTCCAATGAACTAAAATTCTGAGGCCAATTATATGAACATTTTCTTTAAAACTTATATCAAAACCCAACCTAAATAAATCCTTCGCTTGTGTTCGAGCCCAGTGTTGCGCCTTATTAATTAATGTGCCTATTTAAACTAAACGTATCCAAAAAGAATTGTTTTGACGGAAATAGAGCACTTTTCGTAGTTTCGAGAAATATCGCTTTTGGTCTTGCATACTGAATTGATGATGTGTTGTTACTGCATTTATTACTCAAGATAATGATATTGATGTGTCCGCAATACTAGACGTTAATCCATAACGTACGCGTACTGATAAAGCCATGCGTGGTGCTTATAAACAAAGAAAAATCCGCGTTTTTTAGTTTAAAAAAATCCTGTAAAATACGTCTGCTTTGTGACTAATTATAACGAATATATTTAACTCGTTAGCGAAAAGCAAGTATTTTATCTGAACTTTTACACTGTCCTCTGGTGTAGAGCACATCTCATGAATCAACAAGCGATGAATTTGTCCTAAAAACGGTGCTTAAAACGATTATATTGAAGGTGCTTGTTGGATCGTTATTAAGCGAATCGAGCTACCTCTTTTATAATCATTATTCGAAAAACAAAATGTTCGCATTTTCATGCAAGTGCACAAAGCGAGCATTACGAATCAGCTTTTTGAATTCAGAGTGGAAAACATCCGTAGTAAACATATTATGAAGCACCTAAAGCCGTCGTGCGGGATAACCTTCTACGTGCAGAATGTACACGTGTTTTTATAACCATGAAGCCTCTGCATCGTTTTTTAATACGCGACACACCCACTTCGTGTAAATAAAGGTACTATTCAACTAAATACTATTTTTGCCCAGTGTGCATCACCTTATTCTTCACTTAACGAAAAATTTGTAACATCCGTTAGTGAGTTGTTATATAAAATCAATATCTCTTAACCACTTAAACCAGCATTGAAATTTGAAAATGGACTACCAGTATTTGGCTACCATTCATCAACACGGAAAGACTCTGCGCATAACTCTGTCGTTTATGAATGGCCTATGATAGTATAATTGAGACAGAAAAATCTAAAGAATAAAGTACGCGTAACTTACTTGGAGGTGTCTTTAGGACTCCAGCAGACTTCGTAATAGGGTCGAGTGCGATTCATCTTGGGTCCGTGGCTTTGCGTAGGTAGAGAGAAATGATTTGACGCGCTATGACGAAATCATCGGTTACAGCTGATTATAAAGTATCAACCCTCTGTCTATCCATTCTCCGGTGATTATGTTTCTAATAAAGTCACTATTGTGAGGTCTAGAGAACTCCACAGAATCTTAAATCCGGTAATCGCAGGTGTTTTATCAGTCGATGCGATAAGTATTGCTATATGAACCAGCTTAATTCCTTTCATATGCGTTTGTTGTTTTTGTAACAGTTTCGCATACGGACTCGTTTCTCCAGAAAATAAACACTAAGGACACCACGACTTGAGTTGTCATGAAGGTTAAACATATCGAAAATGTCAAAATATCTGTAAACAACCCAATATACTTTGAGATCGCAAATGTATACGATTTACAGTGAAAATAAATAAAAGTTCAATGAAATTTTGTAAATAATGAGTTCTGTCAAATGCACCTGGAATACACACCACTCGCGGGAGTTTATTTCTTTTTCGAAATTATGCTGCGCGGTTCTTCATTACAAATTACTACCGTAGGCTACATTCGAAATAGTCTTTGGGCTCGCGTACCTTGATAAACATGCGACTGTGCGAGATTATGTGGTTTAAATGGCAATTATAGTTCTTTCTGGGATCGTTCGATCCTTACCAGTAAGCTTTATGTGACTGATTAACATGATTTCCACATAACCTTAGCCATCCGTAGGATCTTTCGCTCACTTGTTGGGTCTTCGCAGCTGTTTTCGTGTTATCAAAAAGCACAGATTTTATTCATCATTAGAAGTTGTCCGTCTTTACTATAAACATAATATTATTGCATTATTGATTTTACTAACGAAAGAAATCTCTTTCCATTTTTGCCATGTCCCGTTTTGCGTATACAAATTAATTTTACGAGGTACACCAGTAACACAAGAGTCAAAATTAATCAGTGGACTGTCAATAAGTCACGTGACCCAGCTTACAGGGAAAATCTACGCTACGATAAACATTTTTTCCGTACTGAGTAAAATAAAATTAAGCGGTTTGATGTTAAGTTAGTTGAACTTTAATGACCACTGTTAAGGTTTGAATGACTCCCAATAGAAACCGATCGAAAAATACTCTTATAATTATTATCCTAAATAAGTCAATTGGGTCAAAGGGACAGAGTTCACGACTGCGTTTTGCGGCAAGTAGAAATTTCCGAATACACCCGAATACCTTATATATAAGTAATTAATGACTTGAGAATCTTTTCTGCTTCAAAATTTCGAATATCGCAAACATGACTTTAACCGAAGTGCCTTAGAGCCCCACGCTGCGCCATTTATGGGTTGATTCACAATGTAAGCTGTGATGTCCAAATTAGAAAGTACAGAAAAGAGGCTTAACTAAGTGGCACTTGTTTCAACCAACTATAAAGTGTTGCTTAGATCCGACTTATTGCTTTGTCCATACAAACGTTTCAATAAGGCTTAAAACGTGCTTCAAAATAAAAATACCAGTTATAAGAGAAGGGTTTTGATAACGCTTTACAATTATTGCAAACAACTGAAAAGTACCACAGCACCTAAAGCAAAAAGTGTTAGTTGTGTTCAAACGGGGATAAAGTCTGTCAAAAGGGTGATCAGCGACAAGCACTTGTCTGTCCAAATGCATTTTTGTTTGAGCGTAAAAGGTGTATACATTAATGAACAGTTAATCTCCAGTTACGATGCTTTCAATGAACGTAATACACACTGTAAATACAAGCTACTTATACCCTTGGTACCCCATGCAATTTCACACTCAACGGTTGATAAATTATTTGTGCCACTATGAAAAAGTGTGATCCCAGCTTTGAGTTAAACAACCTGTGACACACCATGATGTCTATTTGTTTGGAAAATACACAAATAGGCTTTAAAGAAATTCTGTCACGGTATTCCACATCGTCACACAGCACCACGGAAAAGATGCTTTCCTCAACGCTTGACCCTCTGTCACTATATGAGGGGACCATACTTTCCAGCAATACAAACTCTTCAGTACGATTAAATTTTTCTATAGCTTATCGGGTATAAAGCCATCGCTTTGACGGCGTTACTCTGAAATAACGCCGCACCGATGCATAAATCTTTGGGTCACTAGTAAAGAACGCCTCAGTAAGAAATGGCTTCCTTAAAGCCCAGAAAGCCGAGTCATACTTCTCAAGGCGTTACTTCTAAGTACTTTCCATGGTAGCATGAGGCTTCCGCTAGCATTTCATAAGATCCCGAGTACCAAAAAATTCGTTCTTAATATCTGCACAAGCCGAATTCGCTATCATGCCTAAATTCGACTGAGTGTCCAGCGCCCAAACACGATGGCTGTCACGGAAGCAGTGTCGCGTTAAAAAATGGCTTACCAATGGCAAACTACAGATCTTGGTTTAATTCCAATCTGAAATGAGTAGCTGGACCTGAGGAACCGAGAACAAATTTAGTTTATAAAACAGAACCATTCGTCTATTGAAACATCCTTCTAGTTATTATTTATGAATTTACGGGAAACCTTTGATAGTGTGTTTGTAGAAGGGCTTTTGTTCCGCACAGCTTCTTGTATTATTATTATGCCTTATAAATGATATGGTGAAAAGCGTTAACCGGGAAGTTTTGCTATATGTAGATGATACGCCTCTTAGATATTTCATTAGTATGAAAATGCAGAACAAGTGCAAAATAAGGGTATCGCTATCAATGTTGGAAAAGGAACATCTTTCGAAGTTCAGGCGTAAGGTCGTAACACAAATCGCAAAGATAAAATTATTATAGATAACACTTGATAATATCCTTAATGACAAGCTTATTTTGAAAGTTTAGGTCATCATCCGAAAAAATTTGTGGGACTTTCGTCATATTAAGCCTTGGCATACGTTCTACCTCTCGTAGCTTCCGTATAGAGCAAGGTATTGGATGTGCGTTACCATGAATGGATTAACATTCCTATGGCTCTCAAGACCTTAGTGCTCGAGACACAATGTTCTGGGTGCAAACGATCTTGATTGGACTCGAACTACACAGTTTGTTCGAAATAGTAGATTACTGGATCTGAAACCTTATTTCATTGTATTTACTACCGTAACAGATAGCTTAGTCTTTGGATGCAGAGAACTGCACAAACTGTATGGGAACTGTTTTTTTTTTTAGCGACCTTACATCTGAATGTAGGAGCTTAAGCTATCGTAAGCTGCAAAAAATGGTGTTTTAAGACTAAATCCGATTCTTGTAACAAGTAGGACTGGATGCATATCTTATCACCGTTATGCTTCTGAAAAGTTTCGCCTACGAGTGTCAGTACGAGGTTTCGTTTGAAGTACCGACCTTGTGCAATGAAACAATTGTCTCGTTGTAGTTACTTTTTGGCGCATGACTTATGTTTGCTTTTGTTTTTCTAGTCTCATTCAAGTGTCTTGTAACTTCCAGATGCTGATGCGGCGGGGCATCGTCGTTTCCAGCTGTGTCTGATTTTTGGCATAGTGCGATTATGTTATTCGAAAGTTTTATTTTTGTGTAAGGTGTGGGTCTTTGCCTTCTCGATGACGAAGAACGTTGGTCTGTAAAGGCCTTAATTTATCGCACTGAACCTTTTAGAGCGTAAATTGGCTTCTTAGCGTGTGGCGGCTCGAGGACATTTTTAGAAGTATGCTACTTTAATTGGATTAAGATTTGCAAAGCTTGAATCAGAATGGGGAATATCTGAATGCAATTGTATTGTCTGCTCGCTATCATATTTGGTAGAACTGTCATATTATTATTCTCGTCACCGTTGGGTCTCACCCCACCAAAATACTGGGCTAGCTGCTGGTTTTTTGTGTTCCCTCGTGCCAAAAAAAAAACTTCAGCACGAGTCTACGAGAATGTAATGTGTCGGTTGACACATTGGAATTCGACACATGGTATGTTAAGTACTTCACTCACCGCAAAAATAACGGGTATAAATAAATAGATTCGGATTTAAAATTAAGTAGCTATCACGTTCAGCTCCTTAAATGTTATAAACGATGATCGAGCTATTTACCAAAGCTTCAAGCAAAAATAAAAATTTTAAAAAATCATTGGCATTTATCCCTCACCGATAAGGCCTCCTTATCGAATATCCATTTTGTAAATTCCCATGAGCAATCTGTTCCGAATCCAGATTCTCGAACTCTAAATTTACTACGAAAAACTGAAGTATATTTGCCTGTCTTCATTAGTACTTCAAAGGAAATCTAACAGAAACATATCATATTTTTGAAGCCGATATGGAAGTACAGTATGAACAAGGAATACAAAAGTTTGCCCAAAACCTGCGTCAACAGGCTGCGAAATAAAGCAACCGTAGCTACTTGGATAGTATCTCTCAGCTATCTTTTTTTTTTTTTAACTTGCTTCTATAAGTGACCAGAACAGCCGTCGACACCAAAGAAAAATTTATACAAGACATTTAAGCCGTGCAATCCGCAAACGATTTACAGCAACTCACTAGTTTTCGAGAGAAATACGCCTTTTTTTTGCGCCAGGGCGGGATAATATGAGGCGGAAGAGAGCGAATCATTTGACACCAATAGCTTTATCACGAAAGTTATAAAATAGAAAGTGATTACCCTCCATTAAAACCTGCTTGATTTACTAGGAGCGTCTGCTGCGACTGCCCACACTATTGGTCTGACAAAAAAACACATACGTCTACTTTATTAGTAAAAAAATTTGTTTAAAACAATCTCGATAGTCACTGTTGTGGATATATACCAAGTGGCACGTCTAACAAGAACACGACTTGTAAACCCAGTATTTTGACCTGTAAAGGCCAGCTTCTCAAATTATCTCGTCAAACAATATAGAGGTGACAAAGCATCCTGTAAGCTTATTAAAACAGGGATATCAGTACTGCGCTGACAGTCAGCTATGCGACCAAACTTGCTTTGGTTAAAAAATATATAGGGTTGTTCATAATCACAGAAAATTATCCAGAATCAAGAAAAGAAGAATTTGATGATTAGTTTTGGATGATATAAACAAAAGTGGTGTGAAGAATAATAATGTGCAACGTTGACTTCTATGAACACGCGCATTTGCTCGAGCTGATTGCAACGCCGCGTCGAGTTTGTATATGGCACGAGCGCACTACGCATTACTTCTACTAACGACTACGTGGTTCGCTATGTGTTATATACACATTCGACAACTGCTAAAATTGAATGATTTTTTTCGCTGTTTTTGTGCTTAATACCAGCTGGCAGGATATATACCGTTTATATTTTAAGTCAGACAGAATGTGTCCGCGCTTTTTCGCTTACGACACACAACACGTCTGTGACAATAAGTTATTACCTTATCATCTGCACATGACTTTCTTCTACTTTTCTATCAAACGATATGTGTCGACTCATCAGAATATGGCGGGCTTCGAGAAGTTTTCCAGTTACATTTTGAGTTCTTAATTCGTATCGAAGGTAAGCTCTAGAGATCATAGAAAATGCAAGAGAGCCCACCGCTCGAAGTTCAGGAGGGAAACTTTGATAATGCTTGTTTCCCAGTGAACTGGGCACTTGCAAGCCCACCGAACGCCAAGAATAACCTTTTGGGAGATTTGGCTGAATCTACCTGTTCAGGATTTTAGTTAATGTTGACGTACAAACACTACTTGTTATCCGTAACGATTCTGTCTGTACAGGAAGCAATCATTCTGGCTGTCTAGCTCGATATTATAAGTGAGATGCAGCCGTAATTTCTTCTCATGCAATGACCAAGCACCAAGTTTCGGTGTAAACCCAAAGGACTTAAGGTTAGTAACAGCGTTCGTGTCGCTGTAGCTAGTCTTGTCGGCCAGCTTGTTTAGGTTATTTGCTGGCCGTTTTTCTTCAAAAGCGCTTTCAGATCTACGTCATCAGGCTCAAACGGTCGCATAGAGCGGAGATCATGTTCTAGGTTTCGTAGACCGTTATTCAAAGCTTGACAAATTAACCTTGAGCAGTCCCTCTAGCGAGTGTCTTTCGAGGTACCGTGCACAAGGCAAATGTCCCGGCTCGTCTTGGCAGCATTTCGGCTTCAACGAACTCACTGCATAGCAGAAGCCGAATTCTCTTCTAATCTAAAACATCGATTTTTGGGAAATTCTTTTCAGTTGAAATTGCGTTCGCAACACAATACCGTTACAGACACTGATGGAGTAAGAAGGGCAGTATTATAGAAGCTAACAACAAGTAAAGCCTAAAATATATCTAATAACTTATTTACAGACATACATCCTTCATTTAAGTGATGGACAATGTTTAGCTAAATGACGGGAATACAAGATCTGATCTATCCATCTGAGTATCTATATACAAATGGAACATTTTGCTTAACTGTAACTTAGAATCGGCTTCCTGAATATTTCCGCTAAACGTCTACTAGATGAAATGCTATTTCACCTATGTCCCGGATGCACTGGCCCAGATGAACTCCAAGGTGGCCATATATGAGCATTAATAGGACTATTTTCCTAAACGCATTTTTCGTTAGCTCGGCTTGTAAAAATATAGCTATGAGACTTAATTTTCTGAGATGTAGTATTTTTAAATTTTTGTTTGAAAATTATCTTATAATATCAATTAGACTGAGCGTTAAAAAAAGCGTTGATCATTTGGTTGTATTAATTTAGCCCTGAATGTTATTTAGCTACTATGTAAAATCGGCCTACCTCTTCCTCGTTAAAAATTAGATATGTTCTTTCAACTTTGGTTCATATGCCAATAGTATTTTGTTGTACGATATATAATGGCGAACGTGTAAAAAAAAAAGAGATTAGAAAAAAAAAAAGGATGAACGATGATAGTTCAACCTACCCGCCGAGCCTTAACCTATGTAAGAGATATACCGAAAACAACATAATAATTGACTCATTTATTAAAGTGTGCATGTTTGTGTGTCGTCTATAGGTTTTCGTTTTAGTTGAGCATAAATCAGCCTGTGATGGCGACAATTAGTTTACCATCTATTGTCATTTTTTCCGTTTAGTTCTAGCTTTATTGAAATATTTGAAAGCACTTCCTTTTAGGTTTCTTACTTCTCCGATAGGGGCTTTTTTTTTTGCTTGCAATACTTGAACTGATTCACGGATATGGTCGGAGGAATATGCTTCCTACTAATATAGATATATGAAGTGGAACGTATAGGAGATGATAACATCTTCAAAAATTGCGCTCCACTGAATCCAGATTCACCTGTGACTTGTGATTGTCTAAGAGGAAGGTGTTCGCTCTGCGAGGAGGTCGTCAGGTACTTCGAAATAAAAAAAAAAACAGATTCTTCAATGGACAATTGACCTGAGTTCAAGAAAGTGAATTCTTATTATTATTATTGAAATCAACTGAGAATCGTTATTTTATTTGACAGGTCGAAATTACGCATTATGTTTGTATACAGGAAGCATTCTATACACGCACTGTAATATTAACACCAAGTGTCTGTAGCCATTTCTATAACACAAGTTACTGATTGTGTGTTGTTGTTGTTATTATTATTATATCAGATATACTATTATTATTATTATTCGAAAAGTATTACTATCAAGTCCGAGATTAGCGCAGCCAGACGCCGCTTGTAATTTCATCCTAGGTAAATGAAAATGAGCGTAGAAAATGTGCCTGTAAAGGAGGATGAAGATAGCAGATAGTCACACTTCAGTAAGTTCCAGATGGCTATAATGTATAATTGCTTGGTTCGAAGGTTCTTCCTAATGATGCACAACTGCAATTCAAGGCAAAATACCTCAGTATAATTGCACGCTTTGAATTATAGCTGCGGAAGAACTTAGTAGGTCGTTTTAGACGGACGCATTGTCTAGGCCTAACATCAGTACTCTACGTACGAATGAACGCATTCGAAATCCACCTGTGGACAAGTAGGCTAAACGGATGAACACTCGAAATACGGATCAACGAACCTATTGAAACGGTCCAAGCCCGACAATTCTGAGTCCCCAGCTGCGCCCCGACATGTGCGCAATTATCTTTCACAAAGGGGAATGTCTGTTAATGTAGATGCTACTTTATATATACGCTACTAAATACATATAAAAGCAGGGCTCGTCCGCGCAGTTAATTCGTGTAGAGCTGGAATCTTGTTGCAACTTCTGTTTTACCTTTTCAGTTAACTCAAAACTCTAGCCATCAAACTGCTGTTCGTATCTGGAACAAAATGCGAAAATTATCTTGCTACGAGTGTCAGATTGACACTTGCTTGGCGCCAGCGTTGCAGTGAAGACTGGTCTTTGAAACTAACCCCTCAGCAGTGGACGCTTCCAGCCTTAGGGCCGAGGATTAATTGCACATCAGATTCGTACCTAAAAATCAAACCAGACGTACAATATCATCGATCTTTTTTTACCTCTTGATCGAAGGCAATTCTGTTTATCCAAAGCAGCGTCGCTACCACGATAACAATTCTCTATATTTGCTAGGATGTGTACATTGACATTATTTTACCCTCTGCCGTGCTTCACTCACCATTACACCTGGAAATTCTATAATTATCGAAATTGCCGTGTGTTACCTAGATCTATGGAAATTTGCTTAGTCTGATTAGGATCTATGAATCGTGAAGAAAGTAGTGGCCGCCCACGTCGCTAAACGAGTTCCATTCAAGGGTACCGAGAGGTAAAATGTTTCACGTTCGGCAGTTCTATCGCACACCTCGCTATGCCTTCATTCGACCCCACACGTTACCTACTATCGTGACGACAGCTCATAGCGAAACATCAGGGAACGCTGATTCAACTCTACCTGCACACTACATGGATGGAAGGTATACATATCTACTATTGAATTTCTTCATCACAGAAAACTTTTTGTGGGGCGCCTTCTCTCTACAACGTCTTAATTCAAATTAGAAGCGTAAAGAAGCACACTTAGAGCAGGAAACTGCAAATCTCCTAGTCGAATAGTATAATTTACTGGATACTCTTCCTCTCGACTCCGGCTTAATTCACAACAATTGGTTGAACGTGATGGCCTCCGTCTCAAATGGGTGGAATTGATAGAAT
The DNA here is from genome assembly GCF_002532875.2 of Varroa jacobsoni. Classification (NCBI taxonomy): domain Eukaryota; kingdom Metazoa; phylum Arthropoda; class Arachnida; order Mesostigmata; family Varroidae; genus Varroa; species Varroa jacobsoni. The sequence goes on along the minus strand of NW_019213818.1, from coordinate 49,845 downwards.
CTGATGCATGATTGCGATCGTTTACCTTTTGATTTGATCTCTTATCTTCATTCTACTTTGCTCACTACGCCCTTACATTGGACTTGATCAAAGGTTATATCACTGTAGATTGTTTGAGACACAAAAATTAGTCAAGCACTCGTCTGCTTTTACGGCTAGTTGTAACAAAAAAATTGTTTCGCCCTTTTTCTACCCTTTCCTCTTTTAATTGACGAAGCTCGCAATTTTCTATCTGGCCAAACTGAAAAATAATCCAGGATTTTAAAATTTACGTTAAACTAGCTTATAATAAGTATTCTATTTTTTTAAATTGAGATACTTTCCTTAACAGCCAAATCGTAAGGGTATGTTTCCAAGTTTTTATTTAACGGGATAGGTCTGCATATCTGTCATACGCCGACAAGAAGAAATGTTTTGCTGCATATCGCCCATTCGGCATCCAGGATTTAGAAGAAAGACATAGAGACGATCAATTATAAAACGTTGCAGACGACATTTTTACAACAACCTCTCGTGCCACTGTCCGCAACAGTCTACTTATTTGGAATAATCAAGTCTTTCTCGATAGTATTTATTGTGTCGCTGTCCGAGGAGTCATTCCATACGTTTTTTTGGAGTGATACAAATAAATGTCCATTAAAACTGTTGGAACAACTTTACGCACTGCGCTTCCTCTGTAACTAAAAGCATTCACATAACCCTTCCTTCAGTATGTTTCTGTTGCAATAATAACAACTTGAGTTTCGGGATCTAAAATAGCAGCTCAAGTACGTTGTCGAGCTTCGCATAGCAGCCATGCTTCACATATTTAAACCACATAGTTCAGAAATGGTTACCGGTATTCCAGCCGTTGTGTTTGAAATAGTCATTTGATCGTATCAAGCTTGAATTTTCCCAAGTTTTTCGTGATGAAGATGAGGATTTCAGCACGATGTCTTCGCTGTCGTGCTCGAACGGGATCTTTGTTTCGATATGTTAAAACCATTTTTCAGGAGAAGCTTTAGGCAGAAAAGCAGTTTGAGCTTAATAGTCGTTTATCATGAATATTTTTGTTGCAACTTGGAGGACGTTGGAGGAGGGGGCGATTACAGTTTTTCAGCGAACTCGTATATTCTTATGGTAGTCGACAAACTCTCGTCGCTTGCAAGTCAGCCCAACGGAGACATGTGGCGTCGAATCAAGTTAGCATCGGCGATATAAAGTGCTTAGTATTCGTACCACACTCCCAACCACTGCCCAAGTCAAGGGCAAATGACAGATTCCGGTATCTATTCATCTACTTAGCTCTCTCATTTACGAACGTTTGTAAAAAAACTAAGGGTGTTTGCATATCAACAACTGGCGAACTAGTCACCATTTTACGGTTAGTCGACTATAACATCTATGTCATATATCTTTACATATTATCCGGAAAGATATTCATTTCTTGTCGCTCTAAACGTAGTCATCGTTTAGGCCTGGTCTCATCTCATTTAAATTGGCTGATTCGAATGATCGACGATGGACAAGAGGCTACCTCAAAAGTACGTACTCACATCAACTTTACCCTTTCAAAGGTAAACTTTTTATAAGGTCACGAACCTGCTACTGAACTCTTACACCATTCCTGCAGGTCTGCCCAATAGACTTGCATTCGTAAAAATTTACAAAAAAAAAGAAAATTACGGACGGATGTTTACTTGCTCTAGCAAGGAGAATACTGCCGAAAAGGGAACTTATCTATCTTTTAAAACTGGTTCAGCTCGAGCACTCGTCAAGTGCAACATTTTTGTTTCTCTTAATGAAATTACACGAGTAAGATATTAGGATTAAAAACATTAGGCAGAATCGCTTAAAATATATTCTAATCGAACGAGTTATTAGCCGCTAACTCAAAGCCCCCATCCCCCATAGATATACCCCGCACTGCATGCGTGATAAAATAAAGACGCCTTAAGCTGCATGTATCGGTTAATTATATCTATTTGCATTTATTGTATAGCAGGTCAACGACTTATTTTCTTATAATCAAATAGCACACCCTTTACAAATAAGCAGTTAAGCAAACATTCGTTCCGGTTGCGTGCCGCACAAGCACTTAAACCGATAGAAAATCAGACAAAAATCAAAGCAAAAAACACAATATATAATAAGACGCAATGCATAGCATGCTATCACGTCATTGAAGGAACATCACTTCGACGCGTAGAGTACCTTTGAAAGGTAAATCAGCAAATAAATAGTTAATCCAATATCACTGCATGATGACGATCAGCTGACGCGACAGGCACAAACGTACCTCTTTTCATTCAGATCCGAAGTTTCATTCCAATTTTGGGACTTCCAGTTTGTTGATCTAGGTGGTTCGAGCCACTTGATCCTTGGCCGCTGTTCGTAGAAAAAATAAAGCGTCTAGCTTTGAGCCCTTCATCCTATGGTGAGAACAATGAAAAGGGGGTTTCGGATCACTGATTCGCCATCTACTGCTGCGTCGAAATCAGCTCAGGACGCAGCCTCTGCAACTGCTCCCTCCGATAGTCGATGTCTTTAACTACACGTAACACGTGGACCGCTTTACAGAAATCGTAAAATATGCCGTATCTGTTTGAGTTCGTTTCGAGTATGTGCGAAAGAACAACCCGGTCCGACAGTTCCGGTTTGAGAAGTGTGTATAGCACAATGAATACTGTGCCTAAAGCGGTAAGCACGATAACTGCCAAAGCGAATTTGGTGCTGAGTTTGTGGTCAAGCTGAGGATTTTTCCAGATGAACCATGCCAGTGTACAAAGTAGATTCTCGATGATTCCCGCGGACAGAAAGCAAAATACAAATAATTTTCTTTTAAACACGAACATCATAGGCCAATACATTATCGACGGCAGGCCAAACAAAAAAAACGCGAGCACAACGAGAACACCATTATTCGTTTTTGCAGGTAAGTTGGGGGTACATCCTTCTCTTAAGGCTCGCTCCCTTTCCTCACAATGACTGTCCTTTATGATTTTAAAGACCAACGCCGTCGCCACTCCCGTATGCGAAAGGATCACTCCTATGACAACGGCGCCTCCCAGTGCGGAAGAGAGCAGCGCGAAGGCCAATGCACGGGACGCACAGTAAGATACCCATCCAATAAATGACAGTGTTTTCGTAAGGCAGCCGTCGTCGCGACGTTGCAAAGCCTTGATGAGAGATAGTACTGCTAATGTCGAGCCGATAATTTCCGAGTAAATCACGAAGCTGTCGTTGCTTTTTGTCGACATGGTGTTCACAAAATGTAATTGTAGTAGCAGCTGGATGAAGCCGGAGTAAAAGTCTTCAAAGAATTCAAAGACGAACGTTTCTTGCTTAATTCTGGATAGTTCCTGTTGTTCTTTTGGTTCGAGTTCACGATATTGGCAAACTTTGTCGGCTGAGAAAGCGAGCATCTCGCAGTGTCCCTTTATTTGCCACGGGACTAATAAAATCCCCTTTACCAATTTGGTAAGCACATTGCGTAGGTCGCTCTGTTCCGATGACACCGTGCGAAGCACTTCGTAAATAGCGTAGATGAGCGTGGGTGCCACCAGGCAACTTGCACTGATCAGGAGCGCATACCGCTGTCGTTTCTCCCAGTACTCAAGAACGGTGCGCGAATCATCAACTAATTTGTAGATGTAGATCGATAAGTGCACCATGCCTTCGATGAGCAGGAAAGGAAATATACAGCCACAGTTTGGGCCTTGCGATACTTCATGCTGCCAATCGTCACTGTTGACATTCGATTCAACGTCTCTTCCATTATTAGCCATACTTGAAATATGTTGCCTTTTCGACGCTATGGCTAGAAAGAACTGAGTCTACGTATCGGCACTTAATGTAGTATGAGTCTTCATAGCTTGTAGCTGTTATGGCTATGGGTGAACTTGCTTCTCAGAGCCTGTGCTCACGAGTTACAACGTCTATGTAACATGTGTCACGATTCCAGCTCACTATTGGCATCAAAACATAGTGACCACAGCAGCTCGAACATCAGGTGGGTCCGGCGCTCTACTGCGCATGCGTTGGCAATAGCAGCCCACTGTGTATACTGTTACTGCACCCACTTGCCACTGTTTGGCGGATGGCTTTGAGCGGGTCCTTTACGTCGTGGCTATTAACAGAATCGGTGCGTTAGCTTATACAGCTGCGGTTGTTACATTGTGTTATTATATTCACATAAGTATTCGTTAGCAGTCAAGGGTTTGCCAGATTGTACTATACTTGTTTACACGGTATTTTCAAAAACTGTGACTGTTGATGATATAAACATTTAAAGAAATGACTGTTTACTAGCGTGACAACTAAGAGTATCAAGTAAAAAATTACCACTTGCTTTTTTTTAAATAGATCGACATTTGCTTAATCTTAGTGGCAATTGCGCGATCAACAAATAATTAATTAAAACAGATACTAATAAATCGAGTTGCGTTGTAAAATAAAATTTTTACAAATTAAATTTGCTTCAAACTCGGTTTAGCCCTATCTTTTAGCAAAAAGTATAATTTAGCGAATTTAGTATCTTTGTTTGTCATTTGTTACACCAGAGTGCATGGTAGGTTTATGTATCATATCCATAAGTAAGCATCCTGCTTTTATGACACTTATCTTTGGTAATGGTAATGGTATACCAAATGCAGAAAAGACGGTAGGACAATTTGCTAGGCAATAAAGTAGCTAAAACAAGCTTCCTCTCACATATACTTCGGGAAAGTTTACGTTAGATTTCGGCTGAAAGTTTGAAGTTGCTGGAGGCATGGTCATCGGTCATAGATGACGTCCGAGGTAATAAGAAGACCATGAGTTTAGGCATCAAGTAAGTTATGGACCGGCTAAGTTGTTAGCCTGATCCTGTGATACGAACGATTTAACATACAAGGTGCTATTAATGATGTTCTTTACGCAGAAAATAGTAATGTTTTTAAAAATTATGTTTTCGAGTAGTAGACAATCATCTGTATATAGGCATTTGCCATCACACAGAGATATTATGTGCTGTTTTGGACTCCACCACATAAATCTTTCACAATTATTTTTTTCTAAAATTAGTCTACACGCCTCTAATCGATCACAATCGATGGCTCTTAGCCATAGCAGTCGAAAATGCCTTTTTTATAACCCATGGATACACGCAATCGCTATACGCTATTTTATAGTATATCATTTACTACTGCACAAGAGTGACATCTACCATAAACAAAAAAAAGAACACACACAAACGGCAAAATTTATCTACAATGCTTAAAAGAATCATTCTACAGTGAAGCTGTTCTTTGCGCTATATTATTACAGTGACGTTTACAGGGAACAGGTGACTCTATGAGCGTATATATCAGTTTAAACTTCCTATAGCACTGTGTTTCCTGTCGTCATCTTTGCCAACTAGTTAAGTGTTAAAAATTTACAGAAACAGTGATGAATTGAAACATAGTTTCGTATGTGAACCGGGAAGTTCCATCAGAAGGCGGATCTAAGTTTAAATCCGCCTTCTGGTGAAACCTAGTGTCCTTGAAAAAATCTTTCTATAGATAAACGTTTGAATTTTCTATGTTTTATTTTGGATCTTAGCGGTATTTTCCCAAAAACAGCGTGTGCGACAATACCGGAGAATCGGCAGCATAGGGTGCCCGTTTACAATCTCGTGGACACTTGACTTATTGTTGTTTAAGCTTGGCAAATTTAACAACGAATCATTATAATTAGTCACTGCTGCTTTGGGACAACCATTCCACCAAGAAAGTTACTATTAAAGCTACGTATGCCTTTTCCTGAAAGAAGCAATCGGTACTCGTTCAAAGTTGCAAAGGTAAGCATGATTTAAATCAACATGACCGATACTATCTTTTTCAGTTTTATATACGTACCATGTGACGTAACTCTAATGTCCACCAGTTGACTCTATTATGAAAGAACCATTGAATTGAACTCAGCATTCCGCACCAGTGGCATTTGGCTTATGACATTCAGGTAGCACGCGGCCGTACTCCAGGTCTTCTCTCAGCCGAACAAGAGACTAGATGAGTGGTAATGATCATGACGATGGCGATGATGATGAAAGGGGGGCGGAAAAGCGAAGGAGGAGGAAAAAAGGTGTCGCCGCCGCCGCCGCCGGCGACGACGAATTGAGTACCATGAAGGAATGGCAGGGGACAAAGTGCGGGCGGGCGGGCGGGCGGGCGGGCGGGTGAGTGTGAACAGGGCTCAGCTGTAGTAGCCATCAGAGTCCTCAAAAGTAAAAGTGTTGGAGTCGGTACGATGCTGGCGATGTCAGTAAACGCGGTGGCGGTGGCTGCCTCGTTAAATGGTGCTATTCGTCATCCCCATACTTCAGCCCCCCATCCAACGACGACCACTCTAAGAACGCCAGCCGCGCCCCGAGGGTTATAAATGCTGATTGCAGTTTGAGGCTTTACGCTAAAAAACTCTACCTTGGGGATATAGAGGGATTGGTAGCGAAAAGCGGTAGAAGCAGCAGGAGCCAGTTTGCCCGCAGGGCGCAGAGGGCACAGGTGGTGGCGGTAGCGGCCATAGCTGCAGTGAAGCAGTGGGTGACAGAGAGATGGAATCAGTCATCAGCTTTCGCCGACCCATTTTGCGCCTCTCATCAGCATCGGTTGGATTCATGGTTGGAGCTTTTTATTCCACTTACCCAACTTTTCCTCAACATCGAAATCGCTTGTTCTTCTACGTCGTTTTAGCTTAGCAGATCGAGGGCTAGCGACAGACATTTATCCTATGCCTTCGCCCCTCAACCCCCATACGCGTCGTTGTCGCGTTTCGCAGTTCAAACACTAGGATAAAAAGAGAGATCTAGATGCCTATGATAACAGGTAAATGGCATAACTGTCGCACTTAGAGCCACTACAATCGTATCTTTTCTATATTTCCGGCACCGTTTTATGAGGCACTTGTACTAATATGACAAGAAAGCTTAAATTAGTCGATTTTAATTATAGAACATCTATTTGGTAGACTAGTAGACAGTTGTGTTTTTTTATCCTGTATGTTTCCTTGAACGCTTCAACGTTTCTGCCTAAATCCATCACTAAAAGTTTGCCTGCTAAACGTATTGAGCTGCAAGCGCTAGTGGGCCTGAACAGATGGTAACCCATCGATCTGCCTGACACTGAAGTTTTTTAATTAGGCGCAAGGAAAGCGTCCTTTAGCATTTGCCTCAAAGCTGATCATAATTTGCTTAAATATCTAGATTGAATGGCTCCTGCCGGTCGACCTCTGTGGTAGCAAAACAAACTAGCTTATATTAGAGTTACCTGATTTAAACTAAATGAAGCGTACAAATGAGTCTATAATTGAGACAATGGCGACAACTATGTTGGTACGGCAATATTCTACAAGAATGGCACGAAAATTTCTACAGATGATTTACTGTCATATGTAACTAGTCGTAAATCTATAATAATATTATTCGATGGACTGAGTGTGTTAAAAATCCATATCTTTTTTTTGTAAACGACACTCTTCATCCAATTGCAATATTTGTAACCAAAATAAAAACGACCCCGCCCTTTTTGTCTGTCCACGAAGAAGCTGTAACTATTTTATTATATATATATATATATATATATGGTTTCGTTTCAATTCTCCTATCCAAAACCAAGCCTCAAGCTGAAAAGCGTATTATTTAACTTGAAGGACACATACGAAATAACTTCATCGATGTCATGGCGTGGTAAATGCCCGTTCAACTGCACGTGTTATAATTACAGAAATTTTCGAGTGGCGCGGGCGCATATGGACCATAGAAAAGTCCTGTTAGTGAGTTCATAACTGCAGGCGTTCTAAATTAAGTACGAGATGTTTACCACAATTTATGTCACTGTTTATAACCAGTGTGGTAACGCTATTGTTGTAAAGTAATAAACGTACAGCACTAGTCGCAACTTTTAGACGCATAATTAAGGGTGTCCTTCTTAGTAACGGGTCGCATCTGGCTGTCAGGCCCGTAACGATCGGAGCAAGTGATAGGGACCGTAATATGGGTCGACGACCATACATCGCAAGATCTATAACGAAGTACAACGGTAACTGTCATTCTAGCAAATCTTATCTTCGTCTCCTATATTCCTTTCAAGCGTCTAATGTTATATCGTATAAATTCATCGAAAAGTTCAAGTGCGAAATCAGCAACTTGGACCAGCTCGTTTGAGTGTAAAGGACGCTGTAGTCGGTTTACTTGTTGGCACTGATTGGACCGCTTTATGACCAAGGCACTATTAGTAGCGTGGCTGCACTGCTGATGAGGGCTGGCGCTCACTAAAGTAGTTTTGGGTAGTACATAACAGCCCTAGGCACGAATAGATGCTTCTTCATCTTTGTTTCAAGTAAGTCGATCATCATCGAGTCCGTATATTAGAGCGAGGCTGCTAGCTTGTACATGGACAGCAGGTGGCGTTAGCGAAGCCTCTTATCAGCTGCGTTCTTCATCGCGACCCGGAAGCCCTTATTGTGTCTCACAGTGTATATTTCTGAGAAGACGTTTGTGGAACTGATCGTATCTGCTACTAATAAAATATTGCTGACTACAGCGGAGCGCTGCCCATCGATTATTGGAGGCCCTAAATCGCTTGAAGGCCAAAGTTTTCTTTGCTTGACCAGTATCTGTGCGTTCGGTTTCTAGCATCGCTTCTCCTCAATTGGACTCAATTCGATTAGCGCCTGAACAGTAAGTTTATACAGTCTTACTCGGTTAGCGAACACGTTGTGTAGCATTTAAGCTATTGAAAAATAAAGACAGGTCTTGGAATAGTTTTTCCATTTTCGGTAGCCTTCATGCAGTAAGTTATAATACCTTCAACAATAGTCAGCATTCGTGGTCCGAGCTTGTTTGCTGCGATCTTTTGTTTTTGGAGGCGTTCGTGTTCCAGTCAACTGGACAGAAGCGTGTTTTGATGGGACAACCCTTCAAAAAAAGTTACCCTTAGGCTCATTTTACATCAAGATAAATTCGTTCTACAAACGTTATCAGAAAGAACTGATTTCAAACCATACCAAAGCCCCCAATATTTCTCGGAAATCTTCTTTTAGGCTTCAGAGAAAAAGCCCTACATCGAATCTCCTCCCATTTTACAACACGCAACAGTTGTATGGAAATTAAGTTCATGTCCGCCTGGCCCCGCATGCTACAAAGCTGAATTGCACAAAAATATCCGGTCTTCGAAACGCGAAGATCCTATCGTTCAACAACGTTGTATATCCTTATAATGAAAAATGTTGAGCATTCATTGAAACCGAACGATATTAATAAAATTGCCAAACTAAATTAGGGCAACCGGAGTTGTTGAAAAGTGCTCCCGTATTAGCTGGACGGCGAAGGTTTCGTATCCAGCGAATACTTGCCTGCACTCAACTCAGAAAGCTGATGATACTTTTTTTAAATTAGCCTAGCTTGTATATATATATATATATATATATATATATATATATAGAGAGAGAGAGAGAGAGAGAGAGAGAGAGA
>NW_019213818.1:0-40276 GCF_002532875.2 Varroa jacobsoni | reverse complement strand
TGGTTCATCGCTGTTAAATGCGGTTTCAGGATGGGATGTTTTTTTATCTGATAAGATTTGTTACAGTTACGAGATACGATTATCGATACCTTTTTAATACATACGTATACAGCAGATGCAGTCGGCCGAGGCAGCTCATACTTCTGAAGAGTTTTTGAAGTTGGTGCTGCTATGGCATTTGAACACTGTTTATATTGTTGGCAGATGTTCTTCAGTGTTGACAGCATACTTTCTATATTAGATGAAAACATTTTTTCTTAACGTAGACTAGTTGGCTTGCGTTTCGTTAGCGACATGGCAGTATACGACAAGGTTAGAATTTTAGTCACGCAGCTTATTGATCATTTGTTTACTTGAGACTTGGACGTGTAAGCTTCAAGATCGGACTTTGGCGCTAACTAACCCTACTAACAAACAGAACTTTAATTACTACTTCGTTTGATTGGGGTAGTAGAGGCATCGCAACTTGCAGGCACCGTACTTAATCTGCTAACATCGATTGCTTTTTTCCTGGCACGTCAATGAGTCTATCTCAAGAATAGAGTGAATAGTAAAACGCGGACTTTTTTTTCTTTGGTTGTAACGCTTTATTGCTTTCGTTGTTTAGACTGACAGATTTCTATTTAATATAAGCTAATATGTTTTTACAAGGCTAATACACAGACGACTTTTGTAATCTTAAAAAGCCACGGCACATAGGTCGATATTCGTAAACCCAGAATATAAGTACGTCTCATTTGTGAACTTCTTCCCTTAGAATTGCTATGAGAAGTTCTGTAACGCCGTACGCCGTATGGCATCATGTGATGCCGGTGTCAAAATTCGTGTCTTCATTAGTGGGTGCCTTTCTATGGGCCTATTGCATATACCTACGTATGTGTGTCAATCATATTAGGTTGTGTTATTATATAATGATGGATTTAGTACACAAGTTTCGTTGCGTCATGTTTGTGTTCGCCCAGTCATCCACACAATAACAGCTTTTAAGACAATCGCTATATAAAAAAGAAGGCTGTCTTCAAAAGTGTTGAGCGCCGACAGTTCAATAAATAATACCCAGTGTGAAGATCTGCGTATTAAACGGGAAGATTACCAAATTGAAATTCATAATTAGCTCGACTTTCTATGATCCTCCTATATGTTTACAGTTTATTCTTTCGATGTTAAAAACATATACAAATAAACTTTATACAGTTCACCGATGCTGCACGTCATTGGCCAACGTGCTGTCTCGCGAACACAAGGGAGGTATTTTTTTTTTTTCTATATTCGGTGTCGCTCTACTGGCTGTAAGCGCCAGTGAATCTACCTAGTGAATTTATCCTGACGTCTATTGTTTCTATGCTCAGTGGTCAGGCAATTCGAAATGATCTTACAGACGAGGTCTGAAGATCTGAAACGTGCTAGCTAAAGTCACATATTTGGCCCAAATGCAGGCATTATGCATACAGGGCATAAATGTAAGTAAATCCGTTGAAGAGGAGTATCCTTAGATAGTGCCTGTCATTGAAATACTCAGATGTCATGTCTCAATTATAGTATTTTCACCGCCATAATCTCACATAATCGCGCCTTATATATATATATATATATATATATATATATATATATATATATATATATATATATATATAAGATAATGGCTAACACACTACGAGATTTCCATATAGGATGACAGTAGCTCTCTAAAAAATGCTGTTACTTATCTTAGAGCCATTTCGGCTGTAGTAGCAAGTGTTCATAAATATGCGTCTGCACCGCCCCATGCGACGCTTCTGCTGAGGATCTTTTCAATTGTGAAATAAATAAATACATACAGCTATGTACACCGATAGAACAGAATGAACCGGTAGCCCCCGGGTGTTCCTCTGTTTCGACCGCTTGTGTGCACCTCACCGTCACTAAAGACCGAATTTCGCACCTTCCGATGACTGAGGAGTATCACCAAGCTTCCAGATGAGTTTTATGGCCTTGGATTAGTGTAGCGGGCTAATGGCTTATGAGGCAGTTACGAAATTGTAACTACGTCGCCAGCCGACAAGTGCTACAAAGACGGCAGCTATCGGGACTTCCGATAAGAGCAACCGCTCCGTAGCGTGTGCGATACTTGGACTCAGAAAAGGAAGGCTGATCCGATTTGATCACTAGGGGTCCCTTCTCGTGCCTATGCAGAAAAATATGTGTAAATATATGTTCACTAGTTTCTAACTTCATATGAACGGAATCCGTGTTAAACTATCGACTACAGTCAGGCATCGTGTCGAGAACTGGGGCCGTAACCGGTAGGGGATACATGTGAAATCGTGCTTTGCCTTCGTGTCCATAAAATGCCTGAGTTTTCACTTAAATGACAACAGACAAAGTAAACACATGGTGCTATCTTCGATCGTAAGAAACAACAAGAATACGTTGAAGCGTATTAATTGTATATGCAGAATTTTGTGGAAACTACATAAATCCATAGGTTTCTATTCGCGCCTGTTGTGTTGTTAAGCAAATGTTGACAATAAGCCTAGATTTTAAAGAACCTGGAACAAGTCCCACCGTTACATACAGCGGAACAAAACGATAACTACTAGCTTTTTTTTTTACAGACAGCTTCTTCTTGAAAGGTTTGAACTTCGTAGAAATGTGGTATATGCTAAATCCTTTTGCTTTACACAAACACAAAACAGTCCGTTGTAAGAAAATCGGTTCCATTAATAATAACCAAATCTGACTACCTACTTGTCGGTCGTAGAACAGGTCAACTCCTTATTCTGCCGTCTAGTGCCGCAGGCGATTTGGTCCCAATGCAGATGACAGCCAATTATGGCAGTCACTAACACGAAGCCGCCTAGGCAAGTAAATGGACTTGGCTGAGTACGCTGAACGGTTGCCTAAATGAAACGTAGTTACCGCAAAACAACACTAATTATAAAAGTATCACTTCGACAAAAAAAAAGGTAAAATCAAATCCCTGCATAACACCGTTTACTTTGATCTGTTCTAAAAATCCGAAATGTCTCGTCATCCTCCTACTACAGCTTCATTTCTGTTCTAACTAACTTGTAGAAAGCAAGGTAACTTTAACAAAGAACATTCGATGGGAGCGCGGTATCGCAATCTAAATCTATCTAGTTTTTTTTTTTTTTTTTTTTATAGACCTATAACTACGTCCTGCTACATCTTGGTCCCTTGAATCGCGTTTAACATACCCCACCTGTGCCTATCTCTCATCTTCAATGATTCCCGGGGGTAATTTTCCGGGCACATGGAGTGTGTCAGAATGCGCTTCGTAAACGTATTTTAGCGCCGATAATAACGCGGGAGAAAGGTTAATATAATAACTTAGTACTTTATATATGCATTCCGCGATAACGTGTTGAAGAAATTTTTTATGTTAACATTCAGAATACCTTGTTTCATGTTATTTATGAACCACACGTATTCGCAGAAGAATATGACGTCCCAAATTAGTTATTACAATATTAAAAACACAAACAGGACGATGACCAAATCATATTTGTACACCTGCAATAGTATCATTAATCTCTAAAACAGCAGACGTTTAGGACAATGACATAGCAAGGCGCTTATTCGAAGCACATACAGAAGGAGCGTTCAAAAAGGCTAGCAGAGACGAATGATAAATTGCAGAAGGATGTACTGAAGTTGAAAAAAAAACAAGGCAAAAAATAGGGCAAAAGTGCTCGTATCATGAAACAAGCAAGTAAGTCTAAAAGCAAAACTTACGTAACAAATCGCAAACTATCCTAAGTCGGAACTACTCACCTGTAAGACAAACGAGAAAGCAACAGCCAGAGTCATAGATATTGCCACGCGCGAAGGTTCAGCGAGGACGCATGCTAGGGCAGGTAGGTAGGACTGCATTAGGGTGCATATGCCAGCCGCCGCCGCCAGTGCCATGTCCCGAACCGTTGGGACTGTCAAGGAACCAAACGTCGCGGCAGCGATCCCGGCAAGCATCATGCTGGCCATCGAAGCATACAAAGACACCCATAGAGCACTAACACTACCCAATCGCCGCAACCACACCAGAGCGATGGCGTTTGCTAAAGCTGATAGGAGCGTCGAGGCGTAACCGCCTGCACGGCTAGACCTGCCCGACAATAAACAAAAAAACATAGCTCAGGTGAATTGGAAAATTTTAAGCCTGATCGGCGTGTTCTTGAAAGTCAAATCTAATGATTACAATTGTCATCTCAGCTTTGGGTTTGGTCGATTTTTTAAGCTAGCGGTTATAGTGGACACCATTAGAGCTGGCAAACTTGAAAAACATGGACTTTTGCTCTTAGTGTCACGGTTCTCTTAAGCTGGCCTATATCAAGAAAGACGAAGCGCACTTTGAAATGTCTTAGATCGGGTAACGTGCCTCGTCTGTCCATTTGATGGTACTGATTTTTATTGAACATAATCTGTAGTATGCCGATCTTTGTTCTCAACGTGTTTTTTATTTGATATCTACAGTCGCCGTATTGATTCGTCGCGAAAAATCTTAAAACACCTTTTCATTTAAATTGATTGATATCATCCACGTAACGTGAAGGACTGCTTTCTGGCAAAGTCATCCAGTCGAACTTTTCCAATAAATAAATTCAAGTAAACCTATTTTAGAGCGTTAGATTGATCAAACGATATACAAATAACATTCTACAGACAGTTAAGACATTTTCAAAGCAATCTGATTACTGTCAAGCAATGTTAGCTTAAAAATAACTTTTACAAAACTTCCATAAACGTTAGCTGCTGATTGAAGTGCTTATGAAGAACTTAATACTTAAATTGTTTAGGACCGCACAAGCAGCCTTTGTGCACAAACGGACCTGCGACCAAATTAATAATCCATTTAGACTTTACTTCTGGACACGCCAACCCGTAGTCATGTCTTGGGCAAAATGGTTGTCTGAGAGATGGATAGATAAACTCTAAGGTTCCTATGTGCATCATGCTCATAGTTGCATAAACTCGCCATATTAATGCTAAAATGCATTCAATGATGGGGAAAAAAAACATGGGAAGTTTTTTGCTTATTTTTCAAAATAGTGAGATATTTGTAAAGCAACGCGACTAACTCCTCTGATTTCAAAGCAGTATATAAGATAGGCTTCCAAGTCTCATCGATGTGTGTAGTTGCTAGGCGCGGTGGCATCACGAACAATTCGGAAAAAATTTTATAGAAAAGGCTCAAGCGGAAGTATTTGAGCCATTTAATATGCTCAAAAAAAAAAAAAAGTTTAACATGCAGGCGGTACAATTCGATATTATTTTCGTGCAGTTTATTCCGCTGTTGCTATAGATTTTGCCAGTATATATAATTTCTATACATTATATAGTTTTTCTTTGTGCAGACCTTTACCAACGTTTACCTAGACCGAATAGAAGTCGACAAAAAAAAACTCATTTCCAAATAAGGGCATTGTTTGTAGGTCTGAAGTTTGTTTAGACAATACTATTAATCTTAAAAAGTAACAACTATGAAATATGAGTATGACTCACTCACATGCAAAAGGGGCCAACATCAGGATCATTCAGGATAGTGGGCAGAAGTACCGTCATAACTCCTGCTGAAACTACGGCACAAGCTAGTGCTTTTTTAAAACAACGTTCACGTAACAAAATACACCCAAATGCGGCGGTATAAATAGGCACAGTGTTAGCAAGCAGAGAAAATTCGGCGATGGGCAGATGCGCTGATCCCCAAGAAAACGCTAGGAATTTACAGGCGAAAACCGCAGATAGAGCCATCAATTCGAGTCGCGTCCGACCATCGACACTGAAACACAATAGCATCAACAATACACCTGTAAATTCAAGTGGAAAGCTTTCCATTAACGATTTCCAGTACTAATCCAATACTCAATTAGTTTATTATGAGCCAATTAACTGTTAGTGATTTATGAGTAACATCAATATCACTAATGTACTAATCGTGCAACAGCTGAGAAATCACGGTTATCAAAAAAAATACGCCCTTTCTCTAGCTATAGGCTGAAATACTGAGAAAACGATTAGCACCTTTAGATATGATCAGGCATATAGCTACTCTGAGAATGGAGCGCGGGCTGTGACTTCGTCATGTTTTATGTTAAGTTTTGGTGCCAAGTTCTTAGAAAGTTGTCTTTTTGGTTCGCTTTCAAATTATTTCAATAACGATGTTAAATGTGTGAACGAAATAAACTCGATCGTACGTACGTACGCAGCAATTACGAGATGAGGGTCACAATGTGACGTTAGCATTGAGCGTCATCTACTCTTGTTGTGTTGGCACTTTTAGCATGAAGGTTTATTTTGTGGCTGTTTTCATGTAGCCGAACGTCTGAACTTTTTCGGCTTAGGCGACTTCGGTGGTTGGTGAGGGCCGTGCCCTCATGATGGCCTAGTGGGCAGCGTATTTCGCCGTTCATTCTAACTTGGATGCAATTCAGCTCGCCATGAGAGCCAACTGCTTGATGGATTGTCTAACGGCAGTACCGGGCGTAAAACTCGAAACAGTTATGTAGTTGACGTTGCCACTTAGTGAACTGTTCGTTTCTATATGATGTCCTTTGTCATATCCTATATGTGTACTAGATAACTACTGCAATTTGAAGAATCTGATTTTTGGCCGTTTGACTTCTTTGCGTGTTCTGTCCAGGCCGACTCTGTAATGCCCGCTTTCGCTATATATAGTCATTTCTAGGTACGATAATAGATGTATTGCACCCTGTATGGAACGAATAGAACACATAGTTCTCACATAAAAAGCGACACACACTCGTCGACGACACCGGCTTCAGCTGCTGCGCCTACGACTGCACACAATTGGATAAGGACGACCATTGATAAAGCGAACGTAATCTTGAAGTGTAATGAAGTGCATATCATATATTAGCTTGCCATCGAAGAAGGTTTAGTGGTCAACTCAAATGTTGACCTGTCGTTGACAGTCTATGTTGACCTTTATAGTAATCCTGCTTTTCCGATGCCAGCCCCGTCCGGTTTCTATATTACTATGCTATCATATGCGAACTTTAGTTTGGATCAGAAATAAAGCACCCCTGTATTGTTGCACCTCCTCTACTGAGTGTACTTACCTTGAGTAGCACTGCCATAGATTGAAAAATGTCTGACAAAAATATAGATATTCCATAGAATATTATAGTATAGTAATGCTCCTTAACTTAGTGATACGATCGTAGGCAGCTAGCACACTTTGATAATACACTTGGCACTTAGTATGCAATGGAAGAATTGCTGGTGAACTAATCTACCCATCTGAGTTTACCCGCATGTATATAAACAGTGGACACCCGTCCAAAGAAAAGGATGATTTCAGATGTCTCCTAATGCACCCTCTCGAGGAAACCAAGCTAATCAAAGGCGGGCTTAAGAAACATCTACACAATGTTAGCCTGTGTTTTTCTCGTTGATTGATCGTAATGCGCATCTGTCGTCCGCATTGATCAGTGTGGCTGGGTAATTGGGGCAAGCAACAAATTACTTCATGGACGCATAGACATAATCAGTATTGACCCGGCTATTCCGTCTGTTTGATCAATGGTCATCAAAATAATAAATATTGCCATAAATTGTATCATCGTTGTCTCCTCGTCCGTGACATGTGTTCATCGATTTCTTTCAGTGGGGCTATCACAATTGCACTCGTTTGTCCTGAGCATGTTCGTTTTGTTTGTTTATCTTTTCACATATATTTAAGTAAGAAATTTATCCGCACGTGACAATGCACGAAGCATATAAATGGATTAATATATGCCTGAAATGACTGCTCTTTTATTCTACTCTGTTTTCATAAATTAGAACTAACTGTAGCCATGTTTGAGCAAACGTGTTTTCCTGGTAAAGTGCCCCCAGAGAAATACGGAACTGCCTTTTGGAGATTAGCAAATCACCCTATTAACAATTAGATGACTCCCCCGCAAAATTTCGGCGCCATACTGCTAGTTTACTTTTATATGTATTATACGAAATCGTAGTCCAAAAATAAGACACTCCTTCCACCATATTTTTCGAACACCGAAGAGTTGCTGCTTCAGTCATTATACAACGATACGCTCTCTATTCTTGAAACAATTTCTATCATTTTAAACACGTTTATATATATTTAAGAAGCATAGCTTTGTCAGATCCTTCTAAGCACCAAGCTTGTTGATGCTTACCAAAGCCAAAGTTGTGCTGATTGATAAATAGGCAAAGAGAAAGACTTTTATGAGTAGTTTGTGGCCTAAAGGTGGGCCAATGGTTCCAGTCTCAAAAATGCTAAAATTGATCACCTAAAGGGAGATGTTAATCCAAACTAATTGTATATATATAATTATTGCTATCTTTCGTAACAGCAGAGCTCACCGTAGAGATATTTTATAATAATATTGTTACGGAAGATCTCAGAATTGGAAACATCAGCCTATCAGAGATTCTAGGATGAAAATCGATTCTTTAAGCGTGTTCACGCTAAATGATAATAGGTTTCATTGGGCATGGAACAAGACAAGTCGAAATACCTTGAAAGTCATTAACGTTTCTTTTGTTCTGTTGAATCAAAAATGGAACGGTACTCTGTTAGTTTCCTTACCTAGTGGGAAAAGCCAACGTGTGCAGGTACGTTTCGATATACGCTGGGAAAAACCCTGATCCATCATTAAGGAAGGTGTCGCTAGTGGTAAAAAAGTTACTTTTTTTTTTTTTTTTTTTTTTTTTTTCGGAATCTCAGTCTGTTTAGGGAAAACGCGTCTGCTGCATATTTGAATAACACCGTAAATATAATGCAAGGCAGAGGTAATAAGCATTGTGTACATAATATGCACTTTCCAATTCTAATTCGAATGCCCCTTAAAGCGGATCTCTACAAGTTGATAATAAGCAGACTTATTTAATTATGTATACGGGTATATATGGATATATAATATCGACTCTATATGCTCACCTAAATGTCGGTTTGAACAAAAGTAAAGGCGGTGCAAGGAAAAGCGCCGCAAAAAGGCTTCGGGCACTGCACGTCTGCATGATGCTCATTGACCGTACGGAGCCGTTGAGTAATGAGCCCAGCGTAAGAAAAAGACCTGCCAACAGGCCGAAAAGAGATCCAAGGCTTCTGCGTAACCATGCTGGAGCAGAGTTATGAAATGAAATAGACTCGCTTTGAGATAAACTTTTGTTAGGAATTAAGCCATTTTCGATATTAGCTAAATCTCTCGATGAAGCCTCCGAAGCGAATGAAGCCCGTTGCAAGGAGCATCGCTCGCAGTCCGTTTTCGTAACATCACTCACTTCACTGAGATCCCGTTGTAAACGCTTGCAAACAACAATTTTCACAAATTCCATGTTCTACTGAACCTATTGTTCAGCTGGGAAGTCGTCTGAGTCAGTCAGCAAACATGCACAATTTTTTTTATTTTATCGCTAACGAAAGTTCAATGAATCGAGGATGTCGATGAGTGTAGAGGAGGCGATCTGGTGGAAAGGCCATTCATTAGAAAGATCATCCGTCAAGTCTCTCGATGACGACGTTACCCTCGCACGTGTTTCTACATTGATCCTCAGCATCTTATCTACCGCCGCTCCGCGAAACGCGCCATATTGCCATTGGGGCTAATACCATAACAACAACCTCTATGATCATATTGCCAAGACCCCTTTGAAAATGTAATAAATAGACAAGATTTAATTATGAGCAGCCCAGTCATTTTGAGTTTCATGACCTTTTAGTTGAATACTTTTCTTGGCAAAAGGAATCGTATACAGCCACCGACAGTGGCAACCAGCAATCTATGAACGAGGCCTTGGTTTAATTTCGATGAATCATAAAGTTTATCCAGTTATTGTTATGCTTCCCTCTAGTCTTACCCAGAATGTTCATTCTCCATAACTTTTTAGCGGTCAGTGTCGCAATATCATTCGCTTTAGAACAGCAAATTAGATCAGGAAACCATCCGCTGTTCGAGAGAAGCACAACGGTCAAAGAGCTTAGTCTATAAATGACATCGGCCACTTTGCGAGCTCAGCGTATCGATGACATAAACCCGGCCTGAATATACTGTCTAATTCTCTTATCGCAAGCACCAGTAATCAGTAGAGAAAAAAATGCTTAAACTCGTTTTGGATAGAAAAAGCGGGACCTTTTATGCCGTCGAAAGCTCTCGAATAGCTGGACGTAGGTAAGCTGCTACAGCAGTAGGCGCAAATGATGAGTGGACTGATTGCCACGAACACGGCCATATAACCATTTTATAATTACTTAATTAAGCTGTATATTTTAATTGGATGAAGCGAGGCAACCCCGCTTATGAAAAGCGTTCATCAGCGGGGTAATTTGGGGAACCTAATCAAGCTTCCAGTTTCATATCTAAAAGCTTTAAATGCTTTACTACGCCAAAAGATACGCTGAAAGGAAAAACAGGATCTAATCTAACAAATATCTAATCGAATTAGGCCATACTTCATAATCATATAGATATATTTAATTTTGTATTTTGCAAGATAATACAAAAACGATCCGCACACATATGATGGTCCGTAGAAGATCACTTGCGCACAAAAGTGCGCAAAGGGTTACATATTTCATAATGGGTTATATACACTAACTAGGTAAATGGCTAAA
Organism: Varroa jacobsoni; assembly: GCF_002532875.2. NCBI lineage: Eukaryota > Metazoa > Arthropoda > Arachnida > Mesostigmata > Varroidae > Varroa > Varroa jacobsoni. Next base: position 29,679 of record NW_019213818.1, on the reverse strand, counting down.
AGCATCGAACTAGAAAAGTCTACGTAAATTAAATGTTCGCGCCATCCATGTTTGGGTCTATTACGAGCCAGCGCTTTCTCTAAACAAAATAGAAATTAGACAATTGCGACAGCTTATTCTCTCGCTGGAAATGTAAGAAATCCCTGCCTAGAGCGTTGCGATCCGAATCTATTTGACCAGACTATTCAGTGTGTTTAATTTATCAAAATACTTACTCGTATCGATCTCCTTCTGTCTGTTTCCCTAATTTAGCATAAACCATTATGCCCTTAGACGCACTAGAGATCTGTAGACGTTCTTGCTCTAATCTAGACATTACAAGGCCCATCATCAGCATCAGTCGTAAATGACATCTGTGTCACATTTTACGATGGTAAGCCCTGCAAAAATGGCAAAAAAAACTGACTGAAAAATCTCTGCTGCCATACATTTTTCGCTACGATTTACTGTCAGCTAACTAAAAGCTAAGCATAAAACTATACTGGAATCTTAAGGCAACATTTTTGTCACATGGTAAAAATTCCTTACGGACAAATACGGGTAACTGCACATAACGAACTCAGTAGGAACTTAAAGGCGTGCACAGCTCTGAGCGACATGAATTTGAAACAAGCTATCGCGAAGGCTGTTGTAACAGATCTGCTAAGTCTCACCTAAAAATGACACAGGAAATAAAGGCGTCACGGCCAGCTATACCTAAACCGGGACAATCTCGTCCTGCGCCGTATTCGTACTATGCTTGAGAGAGAGAAGCTTCGACCAAAAAAAAGCCGTAGGGCCACCACAGAAATGCTAGCCGGCATCATCGATTCCCTCATCCAATAATGGTTCACACAAAACTTGATTCGTTCCATTATCTGTTGATAGTGAAAAAGGATGTTCGATTTAACAAACGCCTGCCTGAAGCGTATTTAGAATTGTCGATCTTAAATCCTGTTTCTTTCACTATCTACTTTTGTTATTTACATACAATTTTAAGGGCATTCGGTTACGTCGTTCTTCTAAGCACAAGACAACACATTGTCCTGTGCTTAGAAGTGTTGACAATCCAGGATGCCTGAATAGCTAAATCGCTCACTCGAAATCTAGAGGCTGCGGCTGCTACTTTTCATCTCTCGTTGCTTTCCTATCAGCTTTTAAACGTATCGGTTTGAGCTGAATAAATGAACTATTTATTCAATTTTATATGTTTTTAGTAGATAAAAAAAAAAAAAAAAAAACAATTTTTCTGCACATATTGCAATGTGCATCCTTTGCCTTGCGCCTAATTTTTATAAACTCCTCAAATTAATGTAAAATAAAAAATAATGAAATTTAAAGTTTTCCTTACATTTCTACAATTTCGACGCTAATAAATATTTATAATCTTGGACCAAATATTTTGCTTTCATCGGCCTTTCTTTTCCAGAACTCCTATCATGTATCATCATCATATTGATTGTATATGTAGTAGCAGATTACTGATAGTCTTTTTTACCCTTAGCCTTCGTTTGTATACACTGTATTTGACTTGGGCATGGACAAGGCATTTTCTCTATGAAAAGCATAGTAATTTGTTGAAACCTGCCGTTTATTTGGCGTTGGCGAATCAGATAAATCTACTATTCTCAATCTATGGAAAATCATTAGTCGTTCAGAGAGAGAAAGATCTATTTGCTACAGGTAGTTTTATTGGGTTGAGTGGCTAGTTAATCTCGGCCCGCTGGGCTTCGACTGTCGCTGAACGAACTGCTCGGATTGCAATCTTAAAGTGACCATTTCACGAATGGCTTTTAGTATGTAGCGAAACGTAAATGGGGTGACGTGGGTATCGCCGCCGAACCAAGTTAAAAAGCGCAAGAAAAGGGGGAGGATGAGAGTGAATTTTGCCGTCGGTCTCATCTTGTTAGCATTCAGATGGGCAGCACTTTCAATTTCTACGCCATACTCATTCTCTTCCGTTGTTCGCGCGCTGCCACTGTGATGTGAGTGCAACTTCTCCTTCTCCTACGGCCTATTACAGCCCTCGTTGTGCCTACTAGTGTGCGCCGAAAGCAAGAAACAGAGTTAGTTGACTGGGAAGGTTCTCTTCGAACGGCTGCCGTTGCCGCTTCACTAGGAGGGGCAGTCTGAGACAAATGATCTAATTTGGAATCTCCCAAAAGTATTTTTCTCTCGACCCCATCCCCCATGCTCACATCTCGCGCGATCGTCTGCTATTCTCTTTCACACTCTTTCCACCTTGGCCATCTAACAAACTCCTTATTAGCCTTCAAGTCTACAAACGTTTGCTGATAGTGAAGCGACTTTGGAGCTGCTGCTACACCATTTACATGTCTCCGAGTCAATCTTTGCCTAGGCCAATCGCCCAAATAGATCTATCTTATTTGCAGCGTAAATTAAAGTACTTTGCAAGACATATTTCAAAGGTGTTTTTTTTTCATTAATTGACCTACTTACAAGCTAAACCATTACTCAGACAGGAATGCAAACACGTTTCACTAGCACTAAAACTCGATCGTCATTTAAATTTAGAAAAAGTAAAGCTGCCGTTTCCTTTTTTTTTTTTTTTTTTTATTAAAAATGGAATAGAAACTACCATAGCAGGGTTCCTGGAGACGAGGCAGTGCTTAAACCCCGTAACGTGATCATGGAAGCTTGTGAAGATCCGCATTGTGAGCTAGTTTAAGGAACGAATACCATTCCAACCACCGATGCTATCTGTACTTGCTTTACTTACAGTTATTCAAGACAATACGGTATTGTTATCGAAGTGGCCTCTCCTGACGAGCACATGGTTCAAAGCTAAATATTCACTTAAAGGCCTTCATCCATGAATCGATTACATGCCAATATGCATTGCATGGTCAACGGACCATGACTTCCGTAATGTGTAATACTTCGTATAAGGACATGTTTTTCGCTTATCAATTGTACTTATTTGGCCTTAATTACTATTGCTTATAGAGAGTCAAATGGTGGGCCGTTGTATCAAACAAGAAGTAATGCATGTCGTTATGAGCCTACGCGCGTAACTCTAATCAGCCGATAGGGGACCAGAATCCTCCGATCTAAATCTTCTGACTAGGGCCAAATTATTTACGTACGGTGTGAAAAAGCATCGACAAATTACGAGCAGATGCTGAAAGTCAAGTCATGCCATGTATGCCGGGTACCTGAAAGGTAAAGTCTCCTCTCAACTATGGGATTCAATTAGTGTGTAACAATAGCGTGTATATAAATATATTTTTTCTGCTATAATCTGGTAAAGCGTAATCGACGTGATTATGTCGCCAAATCAGAAACAAAGCCGGCCAGTATATACGGTTACGTATTTTATGCGACACGTTCAGGGAAAAGCGCGTACGTACCACCCAAACATCGATGCGAACTATAAAATCATGTGTTTGATTACCGTAATCATCCTCGTCATTGTCCCTCGTCCCTTAATCGTATCATTTTGTCTGAAAGTTACTCGCGATTACATTGTGATATTATTCGAAGAAATCAGTCAGTGGGGCGAAGTGAGAGAGAAGCGGGTTGACGGCAAAAGGATAATGGTAATGCTCAGAATATCGCGCTAGTGTAGCTGACACTGCCTTTACTGTTAGTACGCAAACTCAGCAATTAGCAATCAGTACAGATCAATGATAAAACGACGTAACTGGGTAGGCGTCGTGATTTCGTAACCCAGCTGGCTGTTCTATACAGCGCGTGGCGTGTCCCAAGTGGTACGCATCTCAGCATAGACCAGACCTTGTCCAAAGCAGATAGTTTTTTCGTAAGGTCCTTTTCGGTATTTTTTAATGTCTCTTATATATTAACTGCGGTTCAGAAATAGGTGCAGATGTTTCTCTTAGGAACGTAGCCCTTCAAAAGTATATCCTCCTAGACGCGGCGTCGTGGTGAATCTAAGAAGATGCATTTCTAAGAAGATAGCTCTAATCGCACGTACCGCACCGCACCGCACCGCACTGCTTGTGTAATACCACGTTGGGAAAAAACATAGCTTCGTGCTACCCAAATTGTGCATGACCATTTGAAGGTTTTAGCTTATAATGGTAGCTAGTAGCGTTCGCTTGTTTAGTACCCTTAGAAACACGGACGTTTTATCGAATCTGTCAATGTTTACATGAAGTCGTTACACAAAAATCGAGACGCGTTTAGGACATCAGTGATGAATGCTTTCGTTCTAAATTCAAGAACGCACTTATAATTACGGAAGTATATCAGAACCATAGTTCTTATCTGAAATTATTTACCAATTGGTTAAGACTGGAGGAGTCACAGGAAAACTGGTGGCGTACAATCTACTAGTTGAAATGAACGCTTACGATACAGGCGTCTTCGTTCCCAAACGTAAAGGTCTTAGCCCACCAAAAAGCCTCAGTGTATTAGACTAAGGTCAGCATTTTAGGCTTTACAATGATCGAATTGAACAAAGGACCAGTTGGTGCGTATAGACGTGACTATGGCTACACTTACACTATCGGTACAATTGCAGAAAATTAATTATATCGTATATATTATTGTTTGCTTGTCCAGCTAGATAAAGCTATATTCATTTTCATGTTGACCATTTAGAGAACAAAACAAACCTACGATCCTAAATGCTGCTTTCGTACGAAAAAAATTAAATAGAGAATTTATACGAAGCGATAGTTTTTTTTTTATTTGTCGACTTCTTATGTTGCCACTGACATTACAAAATATTTTCTCGACGGACACAAGTTTGTCTTTATATACCGCTGTCACCATTCAGAGACGTCTTTCCGTTTCGTTTGCGATGTTCGAGTAGTCAGTAAAATTACTTTCGTAGATGAGAGGTACGAATACGTGTCTATGAGGTCGGCATAGTGTGTCAGATATACTTTCTCGGATGCTGGCCGGCTTCAAAAGCATTTTCATACTTGAGATGTGGTTTGTCGCTATTCCTTCCCAATCCCAAAATGGGAGATGTTTGAGGTGCCTAGAAATGTGGTAGGCCATCTCATCGCTACAATCTTCCACAAGCAATAAAGCCACATATGCTAGATTTCACAACGAAACACACAAAAGAATGCTACTTAAATGCAATAAACTAAATAAATTTATCTGTTTTGCTTAACGTCACTGGATTAGCTAAGTCCTAGCTACATGTAAATCTGCTTAGAACAGCGCAGTCTCGTTTTTCCATATGCGCGTATGGGTTAGCAGTGTACCGCTAGTTGTTTTACTAAGTATAGAGCTGAATCTGAACTGGTACCTTGTGCACTGAATAGGTGATGGTAATACTAGTGATTTCGCTTCTGACCACAGTCTTCGAGGTGGAAGGGATGGCGGAGACGTGCATGCGCGGAAGGAGACCACGGAAGCTGGAAACCGAGGAAATTTTATATGATCACAAAGAAGACAGTCTACAGCCATGGAAGAGAATATGGGACCGTGATGGATGGGACTGACCAGTGTTTAGGCAGAGACGAAAATAGATCTGAAACAATTAACCTTAGCAGCACAGGGGCTTTGAAAAAAGCGCATCAGCACAGGCGCCATGTACGCCCCTTGTAGAATATCACTACGAATATGTTCGAGCTTTATCATTACTATTGTTTGTGTCGGAGATTGATGAATTTCTGAACCACGTCTGAAATAGATTATTTTGATCGTAGCTCATCAAGGCACAATGATTACGTAACATAAAATTATAACGTGCAAGCTATATAATAGACTGAAAAATATTGCACTCTACCTTAAAATAAGCGTTCATCATAGAGATGTTGAAGTGGACAGGTTCGATCGACGAAAAAAAATCACAGTTTTACAACCGGCACAATTAAAAATCTTATAGCAATACTACCTGATTCATTCGAAATTATTCGAATACATTAAGGATGTTATACATTAAATAAACTGAATATCTGGTTAGATCTCCACCTGTGGTACATAACGAAACATATAAATGGACGATTGTGTTGATTTAGGTTTTATTGAAGCACGGCATTTCCAACGGTGGTAGCCTTTCCAATGGCAGCATCGATAGACGCCACCCCTAGGCGGCACTAGCTGTCTAACCGAGTTCTTATGACGGGCTCATGGTAGGGCCCGTTTCATCGTAAACAATGTGCAACAGTTGCTCGGTCACAGGTTTGGGCTGACTAACTATAATGGGCACGTTCGACAACGGTATTTGTGTTATCGTAATAGAAACAATAGCGTATCTGGTCGAGAGAGTCGGGCTGCTACAAATAAGATTGCTAGAGGAAAGGTTGGACGCGAAAAATAATCACCGAAAATACGTTTTCTGATAGCAATAATAGTTAAACTTCATTTATGATTTTCTATTTTCATCCATACTTTCTGCATCCGTTTGTATTGATTGAAATAGGCGCTTTTCACGAATGCAAATATCTTATTACCTAATATATAATTCATTCTATCAGTTCCGCGAAAATAGTTAAGAAGTGAATATTTAACGTAGTAGCGGTAGTGAAGAAAATAGATAATTTCGGCTTTTACGTTCAGTGCGTTAGTTTGCTTTCGACGGCTAACTCCCAGATGAAACAGGCCAGCCACCTTCTTATACCATTACGGTATCTAGGTCTTGTAGGTAAGCACGCTACCAGTGCGTTATCACGGGGACATTATTATTAGAAGAGACGACCGAGCCTCGTATGGGAGCAGATTGTATTGGCTTTTGAATCCGCTTAGCCTATAGTAAGTATAATTATTGGTTTCCAATGGGATACCGATCCTACGTATCACTGAAATATTTAAGTAACCTCCACTTTTATTGCAGCGTGTCATTTCACGTTTATTTAAATGTTTAATTATTTGAGAAATAATGTTTTTTGAGGTCTGACGCTTTTGTCTGACACGATATAGTTAACCCTAGAAAAATTCAGAGTTACTACACAAGTGCTTAAGGTGCAATATAGCTTCTCCTTAATTCCCATTTCAGAACTGCATTTTAGAGTTGATCTGACAACGTTCAGGAAGATAACCAGAAACCCCTCTACAGTTTGTGGTTACGAGCTTCATGGGTCAAATATTTACTGAGAGAGCTGACCAGGCAGATAAAACAGGGACAGAAACGACGGCATAGAAGGGTTGGCGACGGTAACACGACGGGAAACTTATGTACGCGTAGTTGCAATCATAGATAAATGTTGATTTTTAGTTTAATAATGCGAGTTTATTTTATTTCAGTAATAATAATTATCGCGTAAATCACATTATGCGTATATTTCAAATCCACTTCTAGCCTTATTGTCTTTTGCTCCCTTTTGACTCAGTGAAGGTTTAGCTAATTTTAGAAGCCTTGATTGAGGAATAGCCATCCTAGTAAATAGGCAATTCGATGCATTCTGGGTATGTTTGAACACTAGTATGTTTTTAATTCAATTGTAAAATTGTATAGTACTTTTTGTTAGGTGCCTGTACCTAATAATTCCACCATGCATCAAAGAATCAGCAAATTAATCAAATTAAAAAATATCAGGCACGTCTTCAATAAAGGAAGCATGAACGTGTGTTGACATTTAGCGAGGTACCTGCTAAACATGGATAGTAAATTACGCTTGCGTAAGAATTACGGCGATTATCAAGTGGGCTTGATACAAAAGTTACTCCTGCGTACAAACGATTACTTCGTATTACAATGTAAAATATAAGGAAATGGGTTTTATTTGATACACATCATGCCTCATTAGGTATGGCATTGGCCCTTTTAATACAATCGTAAAATTTAGGTTATGCTGAACGATTGTACCCTTGAAACGTTACTATACGAAATTTCATGTTATTGCCACATCATCTAACAGGAAGATGATAATTTTCTTGCCTTACGCACACATGGTAACGACATGTCTTCTATTTGCCTACAGAAAATACGACGCCCATTTGCAGGTTAACAGGTTTCTTGTACTGAGCAATTGCATTATCGTTCGATTATAGAAGTACGTGCAGAAAGCAACAGATCTTGAGTCTTGTTACCGTTATCGAAAACTGAACCCGGATAAATTTGGTCATAAAAAATAGGATACCTCGGATATATTTAGTACGGCGATTGATAAAGACTCCTAATATTTGAAAATGCCAGCTTCCTCATTTGTAACAGCTAACCTATTTTCATTGGGTCTATTCTTGAATATGACTTAGAAAAATCTAAATTTAGCACTGTTTTTTAGTACGTATGAGATGTTTTTCAAAAAGAGAAAAAAAAAAAAAAACTATTCTGATTCTTCATTTTACTTTAATATTGCTTCTGAATCTGTGGTTTCGGTTTCGAGTGTGGTTCTTATAAGGGATAGTGCCAGTGATACGTTCCTCTATAATGACTACCTCATGGATGAAGGCCCTAAAGTCATTGCGGTCCCTAAGGAGTATTAAAATAGCAGAGAGACCATCCAACTCTCGTTTGCCCCCGCGTTAGCTCTTAACTCGGCTCATTAACAGCTTTAGTCGACAGTATCGTTAACCTCAATAGTAGTGGCGTTAGGGGGTTTGGGTGCTCCACATAGGAACAGCAAGCGGTAACATAACACGAAGTAAACCCAGTTGTGATCGATCAACCTAGTGGACTGCTCGCTTTTAAATAACTTTGCCGAACTTCGTCGGCTTTCTTGTGTCAATGCAATACTTAACAAGTTACATATACAAAATAAATTGCTAAAACTGTGAAATCGCAACCTCTTAATAATAGGTATGGAGCAATTTAACTAGCTAAGATAGAACCAACTCAAAGACTTGCTTGTGAAACAAAAAGAAGAAGACAAAGTAAAACGCCAGTCAGTTCTTTTAGACATCTACATTTCGATGTTTGCTGATAGTATTTAATAATACCAATACAACCATCAGTGTAAATATGTTGCTAAGCAGTACCGTCCGAAAAACGAAAAGTCAATACTAAATTATAAGGTATCTTTTTTCCCCCCAGAGGTGAGGTCAGTCAGTATTCTAGCTTAGGGACCAGTTTAAGTAATAATGCAATATGGCTTAACCTCAATAAATATATGCTCTATTATTATTCTACGCCATTATTTTAGTGTAGAAGCTACGGAGGAGTTACTTACAAAAGTCTTTGCTTCCGTGTGCTGATTACAATTGCAGACGCTGTGTCGCCATCTTGTGTTACACTGCTATATAACAGCAGCCTATTGAGCAGCTGGCTTGTCAGAGGATCACACAGTTGATATGTATTTCTGCCTATTCTATATTCTGAAACAGTAAGCCCCCCTAGCACGCACACAGGGTTTAGGTGGAACCGTTCAAAAATATTGCCAATATCTTTTACTTAGTTACTAGGCATTGCAACCACGATATAGCTAGTGATGTTACTGAATGATCGAATAATAAACTGTTTAATGTAAATCTAGGCTAAACGTTTCCAGCTTCGTATCCGGCGTTCCACTAGGCAGACGGCCGGTGTTCACGTCAAACGTGTTCACGTCTGGATCCAAACTTAAACCGCCACGTGTTTTTCGGTTTTGTGTGGCAGACATGCTACCCATTATCGAGATAAGGTAAGCGTTCAGCCAGCCAACTCTGAGGTTTTTTACTTCATGTCCAGCATTCGCGGATCCCTTGAAACGTATTTAGCTTTCAGTATAAACTAACTGAGTGATCACGTTTAACAGCTACGAATGTCATGCATATCCCGTTCGCGACATATTTAGAACACAGACCTTATACGTTTAATAGCATTCTTTATTTTCTCCAGTTATTAACGTTACACAGGTATTACCACTCAATGATAGTTTATAGTCCTAAGGGCTTTCAGCAACCAAGCAAAAGCATTTTCAGGGTCTAATCAGTAGCACCTAACTCAACGTCGACTGCTGAAGCTAGGATTTCGTCATGTTTCAAATGGCATAGATATTAGGCACAGGGGAATATTATGACCGAAATACTTTCCAACTGTAGAAAAGATTAGGTCCTCTTTTTCACCGACAAAATCCTTCTGCAAACAGATGCCGACCTAAGAAGAAAATAGTGTTACGTTTAGTAGTCCTTTAAAGTGAAATTTGGCTTGAAGTTTTAATGTTTGGCATATGGACGTGAAGTGAAGTAGGAAACATCTCTTTCCCGGAAGAGCCAGGTTAAGTTATTTGAGTTCCTAATAACAGCTTACCACAAAAGTAAGTCATTGCTATTAATCAGTTGGGGGCGAGCATCCTTTATACACTAGATATCAGGTATATTAGATAAAAAAAAAAAAAATCTGGTTATAGTTGAAAGAATTGTGCTGTATATTCTCAGAAGTTTAGCGAAATGCACAGCTTGACAGCTTCAGTCCCACTGGATTGCAGACGTAAGCTCGCGTTGGGAAGGTAACAGTTGGGCGCAATTGCACCAACCTAAAAGATGTACGAGCGACCTGTCGGAACGATCATTAGGCTGTGGACGCTAATCACAAAGCATAGCAAAAAGAGTAACAATGTGAAACTTTTGACGAGCAGACCATTTTGCAGATGAGTTACCGCTTCTAGTGTTGCATGCAGTTTCTGCTACGGCGGCCTCTATGCGGCCAGCCATTTTAGCTGCACCCTCAAGGGTTCCTCCGCCATCACCTCCGATGATGAAATGCGACAAAAAACCAATGCTGCTTGCTAAGACTATCACTAATGATGATTCTAGCGTTACTGGTAGCGGTAAACCTAATAGACTTAACCCGCCTTAGGGGGAATTGCGTCCACGCTGCAAGCAATTCAGCTCCTTACAGCTATATATATATATACCGTTGGATATACTTGGCTCCCAAATCTGTGGCACTTATCAAGCAATGCGGTCGGTGACTATGTCTTTTACGCAGTAGAAGAGTAAAGCAAGGAAGTGCTTTATAGTTTATAGTCAAGTATAACGTTTATTACTCAATCGTTATGTAGCGGCGTCAACGCCGTGAATATACGACGAGGCGCCCATGCGCCGTCAACAGACGATCCCAGACGCTTCCCTTCATAGCGGAGTCGTCGGCCATAACCTCATAGACGTGCCTTTATCGCTTTTGGTTCGTTGCTTAGTCAGGCGTAACTTTCGACCTGTGATGTCCTTCCGCACTTCGCTCAGCTGCGCAAGTTAGAGCCTATAATGCAAGCTTGTCTGAGATATTGGCAAGACCTGAATGAATATCACGAGCTGAGCGAATCTAATGCCTACATTTTGAAGCTTCTTGAAGGCACAGTTGATTGCAAAACAGAACTAACGCTCGGAGGATTTGACGACCCACGTACACAGTAACAGTCCACATTCACATGCGTACTTTGTATAATGTATGGGTAGATGTATGGGTCAACAGATGACAAGAGGTGAAATGGTGTCGGTTTCCATCATTTTTGTTTCCGTTTCAAAACGAACGACGCCTAGACGGAAATGATGCGCTGTATTGGGTCGTTTAAACTACTTGCCGGGCTAAGACCGGGCGTACTTTGAGTACCTTTGTACAGTGTCATCGAGAACCTGAAGTAGTTTGGCGCTTTGCTCGTTTATCTGTCCTGTTATGTCGCGTCTTCGCCTACCAGCGACGACAGCACTAGCAGGAGCCACTGGGGCACCTGGAATCAGGGTACCAGGAACAAGGCCTGGCGCGCTGGGAAGAAAGCCAACACCTATCATTCGAATCCAGAAAGGAAGAATGAGCCAAAACACTGCGAAAAGAACCAGCAACGGAATGGCAGACACAGTAATGAGACCAAGGGGTTCCACCATACCGACGCCTGGGAAATATTCCAACTCTTTACCCCGTTTGTATGCGTAGAACTCGGAGGCTGCCGCCATCTTGTCGTGATATTCGTCTTTGTGATAGCGATGACCAGTCTGACGACGACGAGGAGGTAACGGTGAAAGTAAAGGGTTTTGACTTTGGCTTCCTACTGTCGAGGCCGTCGCCTTCACCGGAGGAGGAGGAGGAGGAGGATGATGATGATGATGATGATGATGGAGGTTGGACGAAGGTCGTTCGTGGGGTGGCCTTGAAGCAAATGTTAAGCTAATGGCCAAGTAAGCAAACAGAGCAAACAAGAAAAATATTGGTGCCGCACGCATTTTCTCAGAAATATACACTTTCACCAGAACGTTTCGATACTTTCTAATCCACAGTCACTTTAATCTTTGACTTTTTGGTTCGAAGAGGTCACGGACTGAATGAGCATACGGCCGCCGAAGGTGGGTGTATTGGGTGTCACGTCTCGCTCATTAATAAGGAAGACTAGGAGCGTTTGTCGCCTGTTGATTTGCCAAGACGCTGCGCTTGGTAACGCGTTAACTCCTCTTATATTACGGTAGCCTGCAGCGATGGTGAGAGAAGCAATAGCTTCCGCTGAAGGGAGGGGCAATGCTACCAGCTGTGATAGATGTGCAGTAAGATAGGTATCTTCCGTTTCACAGTGGCATCGGTATCCTATTTAGATTCTAAGATTTCAGAATAGGAAATTTATCAGTTTACTGTATTTCTATAGTATGGCAAACAAGCAGTGTGCAGCAAACATAAGGGTATTCTTAGCTTTCTCGCGCACCTCTTCTATAAATTTATTGCACATGGTCAAGTATGAAGCCAATAACAAGATTCTATTGGACTATTGTATAAAGCGTAACTTCGAGATTTGGAGGAACAGCCACAAATGTGAACTATAGCCGTTTATATTTGACAGTTTTTCTCTAAAATTAAAGATTGCACCTTTTTATTTCTGTATGCCTTTCCGAGATATCATCCTCATCATTAAAATCCTAGCACTTTGTGCTAAGATTTCTAGCTAAGCTGGCCTCGAAAGTAAATTGGCCTTTTGCTCTTTTAATATGCTAAGTACTCCATTATTCTAGAGAAGAAATCAAGTTAGCAACAAACCCTCATAGTTCTTCGAAAGAGAGGCAGAGCATACAGAAAGGAGTTAATACATTTAGCATAAACATTAAAGGCGAAAATATAAGAATACGCTTAGTGCAGACGTTCATTAGAATGATCGAACTCCGAATAATTTCGAATTATATCCAGTACATCGACGGTCGTAGTTGTGCAACTAATACTATTACAGAGAATCTAATTTTCATCGAGATTTGTTGGGAAAAATGTATAGGCCAAGACACGACACCCCTTTATGGCTAATCGAACACTGTTCCAACTAACGGTTGAAAATTTTTAATGGCAGGTAAGCTAAAACATTTCATGCTAAATGTCCCAAAAGATTTTCTCTTCAACATTCAGCAGCAACGGAGAAAAAAAGGTCCATTTTGTTATCGTCTCGTAAGTGGAAGTTGGAAACATTTGATTCATCGTCTCTGATACGCTATGTACATTGCTTTGTATTAATATAGTACCAGTGAAATCATTGCGTTTCACTCGATGCTTCAATCATAGGCAAGGTGCGCATTTAGAAGAGGCGATTTTGCTTCCACGACACAGTAGCGGTTCAGACGTTAGAAATATAGTCTCTCTATTTTTAAGTTTTTCGATTATTTGCCATCGTATGTCATGACAATAATGTTTGCTGGTAATTTAAATTGTCGTTGGTGACAAATGAAGATATTATATCTTCATTGAATAATTACAGTAGCTAGACTTCACTAATTATAAATTCTAGCATCCGTCTGTGGACAATATATATAGATCCTTCGAGAACGTAATATAGTGTTTCTCAAGCATTTTTGACTTGGTTATTCTCTTTTGATGGGTTATTATTATGACTTTCTGCTATTCGGACGGTAACTTATCTATATTACTGTTCTACAAATCTAAGGTAAAAGATTTTTAGCAAGTCTCAAGAAGCACTTTCGGCACAATGTTAAGATCTGACTAATTCTATTCTACTAAGAAGTTTGCAAGAGTTTAAAAAGAAGTATCTCTGCGAACAATGTCTGCTGAGTATGGCAGATGGCAGAAAGTCTTCAGCTGCAACTGCTGCATTTTAATTTGTGCGGCATAAGGCAACAGGAGTGCTTTACCTGTATTCTTTGGTCGTTGACTTTTGCGTTATTCTTTCATTTAGTGCACTTAACCTATAGTGGACAAACCAAGACTCAAGAAACTATAACGGATAGCGCCTGCAGGACCAAGCAGACACCGAGTGCAGCCTGACCGCTGGTTCGGTTGCATGCACTTATCAATGTGACTGTCCCCAAATATAAGAGAGAAATTCGCTACAAGAATGTGTCATCGTTATAACGTCAGAGTGAAGAAGCGTCTCTACGAATCCATTCTGGCAGTTTCTGTCACCTTTCAGACCAAAATGGGCTATTTTTACATACGCCAAACATCAAAATAGCACAGCTTTCAAACGTTTGTTGTTCATCTTTGCAGAAGGTTTTCTATAAGACTCATCTTGGAGTTGACAATTTTCTTCCTAAATTTTTTGCTTTAAAAAAAAAATTGCTCGCGGTGTTTCTAGTAAATCTTTGACACATATAAAGTTTATACGGTGAGTCGTAGCTTCGACTGTAGTTTTCAGATGGTTTGTTTCAATTTCGTAAACTTCTTGATTTTCTACAGCTCACTGCGACTCGCCTTCCAGACGCACGAGTGAACAGTCTCATATACGAATGACTACAAGTTCACCTTAGATACAAAATAAAAAAATACCAAAATAAAATAGCGCACTCTTGACAAACTATATAATTTGTCGCCTAGTCATGCAAACTTGTTGTGGCCCGAACTGGACCGCTATGAATCAGAAAAATTCTATTCTATTATTGGTGGCCTATAGAGATCTTTGATTTGCTGATGTTTGTCGTCGATGAAAAGGTATTTTACTCGGTGCGTGTTGAATCACAGCCTTTTCATGCTTGTGAAGAGGCATCTGTATTTTCTGCTACGACGCGGTTTATTTCGAGTGAACATCCAAGGATTACTCTGCAGTATCCCATCAACTGCACTAGTATGTGCGTCAGGTATATAAGTTGTTTGTGTGCAACCATGTCACCTGCCTCATCTGACTCTACTTGTTGGCTTAAGGAATACATCACGAATGATAATAGCTACATTATCTAAAACAGGGGCAATTGATCGGGAAAAGGAATCCGCGTGGAATTGACTAGCCGATAATGACGGCTAGATTAATTAAAATAGTAGTCACTTTTATTGTTTCGTTATTTAAATGATGTGCCAAGCTTGCTATTGCTAGTAACGATAGACTAAAGATTTACATACAAAAAAACGAGCTGATCAACACGGATATGTATTATTTACACGCTTGGTGGCGCTCTGCTCGGCACGCCGCTCTCACATCCGTTACATCACGGTTCGAGGGAAGGGGAGTGGCGTAGCTGTCTGCTTTCGATTGCTCGTATAACAATAACTATTTGATGACCTGACGGCGGCAATTATGATTCGCTATGGTGACATTTCTCAGACGAACCAAATTCGAAACACTGCCTTCATTCTAACGAGCTGAAGCGTGAGTGTTTAGCATAAAAGTATTAAGCATGAAAGCTTAGTAGCGGTAATCATTGGCTGTGCGTTCGAGTGTAGCATCATTTCATCTACTGGATATATCGTAGTTGCTTAGGGCAAGGATTCAATCATTCTTCACAGATTTATCGACTTTGTATGAAGATTCATTCGTTTGCCAATGAAAATAAACATTCTACCTTTTAGTTTTAGCGAAACGTTTTCAAGCTGTGCTCGAAGCTTCCATCCACGCCAGTGCTTTTTTCAAAAATTCTACAGAGAGAAATCCAGTCTGTGTGCTTCAATTTGCGGACATTAACTTTCATTTAATATGTGTTATTGACGCTGGTGAAGACGCAGATACACTGTCAGTTTTAAAAAGGTCGAAAAATAAACAAAAGTAAATTCGTAACGGCTGTACAGTAATGCTGAAAAATTACGAGAAAAACAGCACGAACATTGCGTAACACTAATGGGTGACAATTGAATCCGATGAATATGGTTCAAGCGCGTTATCATAAAGTTCGAGGCTTATTGTGGCCTTCGTGGGAAGACTTGCACTGAAATTGTTCAATCATCTGGGCACTGGTGTAAGACATAATTTCGACCATCAGTTTAAAATGCGAAACGCAAAATGGAAATGGCGAAAGGAACGCATCGTAATTGTTCATAGTATATGTTTGTTTGGCTCGTGCCAAGGTTTATTCCTGACGATTTTGTAAATGAATCTAATAGCTTTTTACTGTTTTATTACTGTTCGCTGGTATAACTAGCCGTTCCCAATCAAACCGAAAACATTTTTGATAAGATCATCATCCCAATGCAATAACAGGTCTCGACCAACCGCCGCGTTCGAATATGGCCGAATAAATTTTAGTGTATCTAGGCGATTTGTAAATTTCGATGTCTGATCTTAAGGCTTCCTTCGACTTTGATCGAAAAATATTCGGCTCGTTTAATACTCCCTCCACCCAAAAAATAAAACAACATGTATAATTAAAAACTTACCCATGGCAAGATGGTCAAGCGTTTGGAGGCGTATTACATCAAGTGTGTCATTTCTATTGGAACGTACTTTGTTTGGAGAGTTTTTTCTCGTAATAGAACTGCGATCACCCATTCTTCTTAGCGCTCGAAGAAAGCCAGCTGTAAACAAAACGCTAATTCATTATGGCGGGAACAGGAGTTTTTCTTTTGTATACCAGCGAAAATCTGCAGAGCTTATGAACTCCTCTGTGTGTCTGAAATAGATAGTTTTCGATCGTTATGCGACATTCGAATAAAAAGGGCGCACTAATGTGTATGTTGATACTTCGATTCGGTATTTAAAAGGATTTTTTTCGGGACGTCCATGAAGTGTAATTCGTAGGGATCACTTCTTATATCCGAAAAATGAGACAGATGTTCTTTGATGACAGAAAACCCCCTGAGTCCTCTCTAAAGCAAAGTTTAGACATGAACCACCCAACCGGCTTCTCGAACGAGGAAATCTTAACCCCCGATATAAAAATCAGTCGGAGAAGGGATCGCCGGTTTGTTCGCTACCCCAAAGATATTTTCACTTTGATTAGAACTAAAGTTCTTATAAAGAACATAAACTTATGAGAGCAGCAGCAGCACCTTTTTGGCTAAAACAAAACCGTTACAAAAAAATAATAGTGGGGCACTGTGCGAACCATGGCGAAACCTCGGATCAATACTGTGCTGAACAGAACGCTACTCGTATCTTGGTGAAACGACGCAACAATTAATTAAAAATAAAACTGTTTCTATTTATTAGAGCCTTAGGCGAAGGGAAGGCAGCTTAACGGCCTTGGATAAAACATAGTGCAACACACGGTGTGTACCGCGTTTAAGCGAGGCTTGAGCAAATCTACGTGTGCCAGTTGAAAACTGCCCCGAAAATTTTCGAATGTGACCTTATTACACTCAAAGTTAAGGGCGGTTACACCGGATAAACACATTTATAAAAAATGCTTCCCGCTAAGCATGGAAGAAATATTATCCAAATACCAATTTTCACTTGGATGCAAGCAACACCCGTTCTATGCCAGTTTGTAAGGGGCATCTTTTGTTCGATCTGTTGCTTTTCTTATTCCCTGTTCGTCTTTCCCACGTTGAATCTACAATATCCTTTTTTCGAAATCTGGAAACACAGGATGGAACCTTAGAATAATAAGAGAGAGAATGGCGTGCGACGGAGGAATATGTTTCGTTTTTGACTGAAGGGCCCTAACGGCAATAGATGATAGGGAACAAATGGATTGACTCACGGTACCTCAGTTAAGTCCATATGATAGCATCCATCTCTAAAAACATCGAGAATAGCGCATTAAGTGTATCATGGTAAGATAGATATATTTTTTACACTACGAAGCAATCTAAAGAGTGAGGCCTTAACATATAACTGAGGCTCAGCGAGTTTTTCAAATTATTTGAGTTATTAATGTCAACTCGCCGCTTTACCATTACTATAGGATAAATATCGTTACGTTCCCTCACTGGAAAATTCAGATTGTTTCTAAGACTTTTTGAAGAATAGCTTTGAGTAGAAACAAGATATTGAACGGTACAAAGAGGTCCGAGTCTTACATATATGTACATATACCCTGATTAAAACCCTGAGACCGATTTCGCCTCTTTTTTCTCTGTTTGTAAACAAATACAAACCAGGCTAGTAGCTTGTCTGGCAAAAATAGCAATGATACGGTTTGTGACAGTGGCAAATTACAGTTTGGAGCCATGTTTGTTTTTTGTAAATATGTAGAATATCGAAATAAGGAGCCCCTCTAATATGAATGAATAAAATTGTCACATTTGGAGGTCAGCAAATCCCAGGGCTAGTATCGAGCGATCGCTTCGTTCCCCAAGAGCTAGTGTCTAAATGTTCCGTGTTTTTAGTCCGGAACTGACATTACGCATTTTATTAGACAGCTAGATTCCAACGAGCGTATCACTGCCTCGTATGGCGCAGAAAGCGAGGGTGTATCGGGCCCTTTTTTCGCAAATCACAATGGAAGAACGAAAGCAGTCAACGGTGAGCTCTATCGTGACACGTTGCAAACAGAAAAATGTGGACCGAAACGAAGGTGTAGAATCCAAATAGCTGTTAGTTCCAACAAGCTGGGGTCAACTGCGCGAGAAGCAGTAGAAATGTTGGAAAATTTTCCGTGGCGGTTGATATGTGGCGATGACACGTTGGTCCTATTACTTAACCTTTCTCGACCTCTTGCTCTGGGGCTATGTAAGGCACAGAAATTATAAAATAATTCCGCCGACAAGAGCCGACTAGAGAGCCGAGGAGTTATAGGGAACGAATCGAGCGATGCAAGCGGTTCCTGGGACTGCTTTCTGTGGACATTGTCTTCCGGGTATAGTACAGAATGAACCCCCTTCAAGCGTAAAAAAATTAGAACTTGACGTTTTGTTTCTCACTTCAGGAGCGTTCAGATTGACGGGGCGCTTTATCTTACCCTACAAAACTATTTTTTTTGTCTGCAGGTCAGCTAGTTAGTATAACTAACTACAGCAAAAGGACATACATCTAAACTAAAATCGTACGAAAGTTCACAATCGTGAAATATGTGAATTTGTTTTAAAAAGTTCTTGAGCTTTCCTCGGAAGTCAAGGTTCTCTGTATTCTGTACACATATCTTTCAACGTGCCTTTCCCTGAACTTCTGCAACAGATACGATAATATATTAAAATTTGGGCCGTTTTAAAATGAACTCATGACGCATTAGTCAGAAGGTACAGTAATGTTTGGAATAAGCATCATTTTTCTGTCAAAAAGATGGAAAACATCTAAATTTTTATAAAATTTTGATGATGACGGATATACTGGCAATGAACGAAGAATAGCGCGTACTTTAATTTGTAAATAATAAGTTCTTGTATTTCGTGTCTCAACGATATTCTCAAATCTCTCCAATATGTTTTATAGTCCTTAAAGTTTCGTTTATAAACTCGGTTGAAAGAATTCCCTCCTCTGCCTCTAACTGCAAATAGCGTATACGATTATTCCTCTTGACTATTTACACAACAGCCCAGCTGGAAGATTGCCCCTTACATCGCTGAATGTTTGGGAATACAATTTTGATTTACTTATGGTAATAGGTCAGTATCAGTATTATAATTTTTGACGTATATATGCCCTATATAAAATGGTGAATTGTCTGAGTTTGAATAAGTTTGGATATACGACTGTTGTGTTGTTATTATACCTCCTGTAATGAGTACTTTGATTTTTTAGAAAGATGGCACCTACTTTATTACAACGCCAATTCATTTTGTAGTTTATATACGGCAGCCTTTAACAACTAGACCACAGCAGAACAAATGCGATGTACACAGAAAGCATAAACGTAGATAAGATTGATTTCAGTACTTTATATATTGATATAATAATAAACAACATTTTGCAGATTTGATCAAATACCGTTTAGGAGCTGCTAGAAGAACTTCTGCATCGAATGTTGTCTTCGTCAGATTCACAGCACCGTCATTATTATTATTACAGTGTGTGAATAATTGTATTTTACGTAGACGCCAGTTTGCGATACCTTCATGTGGATTTAGAATACGTAAACCAAACGGGTCAGGTATCAAGCGTACAGGATCCGCCACGGATGTTTCCTTTGTAATTAATCATGTAAGTTCCTCTAAATGTAATAGTTACTGCTAGCTAAATTTTCTCTTAAACTATCATTAATTCGTTATCAGTAAAATTTTCAGGCTTAAATGTCTTCACAATCATTCATTCAAAAATAGCCTTGTTAGCAGCCGGCTTTTAAGAAGTCGTATTTGTAGGCAAGCCCGATCCTTGAAGGCCGCGTCCATCATTTAGAATTTAAACCCTTCCTCGTGTCCTGCTTCGTCTTTGCCTTCTTACCTGATGTCTCTCTTATACCTCATACCTTCCAACGAATAGGACAATGAAAAAGTAATTCCTCTATTTCTAGTACCTTGCTGGTGGAGCGCTTCCTCACTTAACCCAACGTTTTCGACCAGCCAACAAACAGAGGACATGGTCCGAATCCGCCTGTAGTACTGTAGTCCCGCGCCTGCTCCTGTTGCCTACCTGTCGAACAGGCAATACAGCCTAGCGATTAGGTTCGCCTTATCGAGTCCAAGAGTCTGGCACCACTTTCTGAGTGAACAATTGATCGCCTTTGATCCTCGATTACACATTGAACAAAAAGTTACAAAAGCGGTCGTGAAGGCGATCACAACTGAAATCAGCAAACGTTTGCAGTGTTAAGGGTTCACTCAGCTAGGGGGCAGTCAATTAGGGGTTGAACCAACTGCCTCGTGAGGAATTTGAATGATGTAAACTCATGAAAAAAATTTTAAACCGTGAAAATTTTATCCAGGGGTAAACGTTTTTTGATAAAATTGGCGCTATTAAAGTAGGTAATAAGTCTTCGCTGGAGAACTGACACAACCGTTTAATATATGGTGATAAAGAAAACTGAGAAGAGAAGAGGTAGACGAAGTGGCTTTCTCATTTTGTACAATTTCAGCGATAACTAGTACTAAATAAGAGCTTTCCAGCAACGGAAAGCCCCACGTGAGCACTAGGTTAGCAGTTCATAAATTGCATCATCTGGTGCGCTAGCAGTCGGGGGTTCCATAATCCAAATGAAAGCTACATGTATAGGGTCGGTGCAGAATTACGCGCTGCAGATATCGTTTAGTACAAATAGTAAATTAACCAAACAGCCCTAAACTCTTACTTAGTTATTTAGAATACTTAAAGTGTGGTTAAGTATATTTATGTATAGTTTGTTTTGATACGAAAAGAGTAGAACAAATATAACGATATAAAATTCTGGCCCGCATCTGTTACATATTTAGCATTTTTTTTTTCTTTAGTAAGTTCTAAGTATGAGGTTTATTGTGATTATATTCCGCCAACTGCTTAACAAGCAGCCGAAGAGGTTTTGTCAAATGATAGCTGGACAAAGAGCATCTACACTTTACGCCCTTAAAGTATAATGTTAAGTATGTGTAAACATATATTTTTTTGTTTGTACTGATGCCACCCGCGGTTAGCCCTAGCTAAGGGTTTAGTTCGTCTATGTGATTCCCTCGTTGGTCTTGTATCCCGTAACAATATTGAAGCAAGCTCCTTTGATCGCCGTTGTTGTATACTTTGCCGATAAAATTTTTCTGCTACGACTAGGTACGCTACATAAAGATGGAGGACTGCTGTTTGCTGCCACAAAAGTCTGAAGTTGATAGCCTTCTTATCATACAGTATTATCCCTTTTTGCAGGCCCATCTCCAATAAGCACCTCTTTTGTCGGCTGCCTTGATTCAGTTAGTCTTCCATAAAAGAGTACCTTATTACTTCTCGCCGAAAATTCTCCAAAATAGATTCCTTAGCAATTTGTCTTCATATAAAGAGTTTTCTAAGGGCATTATTATGTTTTTTCCACGATGGGCTATATGTTGAGTTTATGTACGGACTTTACCACGCCTTTGCCTTATATTTAACCGTATTGGTATCGGGTTAGTAAAAATGTGTTTCGTATCTAATGATTCTGGAAAAAAATACTTCTAGTGAAGCAGATAAGCGAAAGAGAGTAGTATAAGGTGTTCCAAAAATTGATCTTTATTTCACTTCCTCCGGAATGGAAAACGAAAGCGAGTTTGCGTGCTTGTTGTCCAAAAGCCCGACCCAGGAGCCAATTTTGATGCGGTCGTGCGTAGTCCAGCACTAACTTCACAGCACACTTCACGAGTAAGGTATTTCAGGTCGTGGATTGTTGTTATACATGCTGTACTCTTCCTAGCTCCACAGGCACAACTCGAGAGTAGTGAAATTATATAATCTGGGCGGGCATTCGATGTTACCATTGCACATTAAGGTCAACCGGCTTGGGAACATGGTTTAAAGCAGACTGATTGTTTCTCGCGCAGTTTGGCAAAATATTCTATCTTACTGAAATGGAGGCTGTTTGCATCCAATGTCCTTCTTTCAGTCCATAGACTTTTGCTCAAAAATACATCACACAGTACTAATCAATAGGCCATGTTGTTAAGCGCAGCACCGTGTTGGTTTTGTTGAATCGGCATGGCCATTACTCCGTATTGTAGCGATGTTGTGACTGCATCCGGCACACTTTAGGCCACAAAGTACCTGTTCAAGTTCCTGTAACAACTTGCCTGCTTGAAACTCGGCCATGAAATGTCTGTTGGAGATGTTATAACAATTTATTTGTATGCGGGAAATTCAGTCTTAAAATTTAGTTACAAAATATTTGTTCAAGTTGTTATAAGAAATTGTATGTGTCCTGAAATTTGGCCAAGAAATAGAGATAATAGAACGGTTAGCCTATATGCAGGAAATTCTGTCCTAAAACTTGTCGGCTTTGCGTTATATAGGATTGAGCGACTCCTTTCGAGCTTGCGATCAATTTTCCTTAACCAACGAGAAATGTCATTCATATTCTGTGCGACACCCGTGACCTGTCACCAACATCGTTTTTTACAGAGATATCAGGTCAAGTTATAGATGAAGATGAGAGTAACTATAAGTAATGCAATGCAAAGTAACACTAACGGATAGATAGCGCGACCTAACTTTTTAACAAGCGCGTTTTTCAAATAATTTCCATTTCTGTAGTTGGAAAAGTTGGCCAAGTAATCTGGTCACACTCTTTCGGCTTGATCATACCTTTCGTAAGCGGAGACCGTTCATTTGTTTCTATCAAGTGACCGAGACTGCTTTTGCATTACTTTTTTCTAACGTGGTATGCGTTCTGTACAATAATCCTCTATATATTCTGGGTCTACAACTCTGCTCATGTTAGTAATGGTAAAAGCCTAAGAGGCAATGGGTTAGCAGCCGTCAATAATATCAGTTCCTTAATAGAGCTGGTTAATACAACGGCAGTAATACAAAAACCTGAAGAGTGCCGAACCCACTGTGTCAATTAGGCCAATATCTCTACAGTGTAACGTTCCTTTCCATTGAGGTTTGGAGAATGTTGCCCCCAGCATCCTGCCACATTGGTCGCAATATTTTAAATACATTAGTAAATACCGTATGACTATCAGACATCAACGCTTTCTTCTCGGATGCAGAGTAACAGCATGGTAATAAATAATGTTGTAGTTGAAATTTGTGCACCGCTCAGAGTTGATTCTAGCTAAACTAGAAAGCTTCTGCATATAGAAAGAACGTGCCTACAGCGTGTTAGATGAGTTTGTAATATTTCAACATGGACAAAATTTATGCACCGAGACAAATAGTCATCGTTAATGTTTGAGTTATTTTGATGAATTTCCAAAGCGAATCTATTGGGGATCTCTTGATTATCTTACACAAATATATTGGATGCCTCACGGAACTTGGCAGCAACGTAGATCGTTGACGTTGGACAACCGAGGATGCTTTTGATCTGAATGGGGTCAATATTCTGCTCCTTTCGCCTTTCGAAGAGGAGATCGTGTCTTCGTTATACCCTTGCTTGATTACGTTCTGTCGGAATGAGCTTTCTAGCAGTATGCCGTACGTAGGTAGTGCGCCCAAATTTACATAAGCCACGTTTAAAGCTATGGCTTATATTCAACTTGACAATCTCTATTGCTCTACGAAACCCGATAAAGGAGAAAGTCTGAACTGGAAAATGATTATATTGTAATTTTTAAAGTTTTGGCCTATTTTAATAGATTTTTGCAGAAGTACAAAACGCTAAAACACTTTTCTCAAACCCGCAATATGGCTTTTTACCTCCACGGTCCTGTGATCAGGTTTTCTGTAATACCTATTTGTATATATAATTGCAGCTACGAGCAGCATAGAGAAAATAAATGCTTTTCCTGTAGCCCTAGTTGATGCCACCTTTTTTCTTCTTTAGATACCCTTCTAGAAATAGTTTCCTCTTAAAAGCCCTGTCACTTACGATTGGTTCGGGTTTTCTCTGAGCAATCGCTTCTCCACTGTAGGAATGGCAGCTTTGAAATGCGCGGTGTTTCAGAAGATGCCTCCTAGGTGCAGACACAGACATCTATGATTTACTTAGCCTTTCCGCATACATTTTGAAACCGACATGTATTTCTATTAAAACTTTATAATGTAGATGTGATAGAATGATCGTTCAATTAAGCGCACTGGCTTAGATTGGAGCAAATATGAGCGTAGATGGTCGCGTCTTGTAATTGCATCAAAAGTGTTATGCTGGTATTATTATGTTGTCTCCCATGAAGGGGGTCTATCAGGATGGGTGCTTTTGACCCGGCAATTATGTATGCTATCATATGAAGCAGTATACTCTATAGAAATCTAAATATGACACCCGTAGCGTAACAGCGTTAGAACTATCTTGAGATTATCAATGAGCGTGCCTATAGTGATATGCGCTCCGACCCTGTTTCGTGGTGCACAAACCAAACCACGTTTACACTCCAGTGCCATCATCCTCTTAGATATTGTTAGATTTAGAAATGAGCACAAGATGCAAAAACCACCCCCAAGGTATTGACATAGTCGTATTTGGAACTCCTCACCCGGTCCGTTACCTGTTCATCCGAAAAGTCGGTAATATCTATCAAATATTTTGTTTCGTGATTCACCCAGTTTTGTGAACGTTAAATTTATGTGATTTTAGTTGAATTTGGCCGATGTGGCGCTTAAGCTTGTATATTTCAATCCCGGACAATGATGTGATTAAAAGTTTTATGGGCAACGCAGTTTTTTTTTCAGCAGAAATTAAATTTTTGCAGCGTTAAGATTTAGAGCCCTTGTCATTATCGGATGCTGCCAATGTCGTCATCATCATCATGAATCCGTGTTTCAGTGCTTTATTATTTTTCATGGAAGGGTCATTCGGTCAAGATAGAACTTAACTTAAGAAAGCAAATATAGTATGATACTTAAAACTTCTACGCGCTGTTTTTACTAAACTAAAATTTCGACAAGACTATTATTATAGCAATGATGTTAGAATAAAAAAACACTAATCGTTCCTTCCAGGAAGCGGTTTAGTAACTGTATATGTATTTCCTTTTTTCTACGCTGTTTGTCGGCTTCTTAATCATAAAGCCGATCTGAACTATATCAATATCAATCATAGTTGAGCAAATGTAGCATAAGATCAGAGTCATGCCTATGACTGACGATATCCGCAGTAGCGCTTTTCGGTACTGACATGGATACCCACTGAGTTGAAATTTGCCCAGGTGGGTTTCGTAGAGCAATGGAACCGTGTCCCAAGAAAGCAGCTTCGTCTAACAAAAAAATAATTCACTTTGTATTGTCACAGCTCTGCAGCTGGGGAAAAGGGTACGTTCTATATTTTACTATTTTTATTTAAGGCAGTGCTATTCTACTAAGATGATCGCGACTAGTAAACTTAAGCGCTTCAATTGAACCTATAAATGGACTTGTTTATTATTTTCTAAGATTTTTCTAGACTGCGTACTATAGGTGCCGCGATCGGTGTGGCCCACCAAATGGACAGCTTTCAACTTTTTATCACAGGGACAATATTTCGGTGAAAAGGATTCTCATACGGCCATGTTGCCCTGTATTCCCTACATTGTATAATATTAGCTCTGGTTAAATTATAAGGATCCCGTCTATTCATTAATGACTAACTAATCGTTAATTTCAAATATGCCGTTCCTCCACTGCCGTGCACCGTCACTTCTACGAAAGAAGAGCGCGCTCTTTTTTCGTTTCTAGCCGGATCTCGTCAATTATCTATGCGACGTTCTAATGTAAAGTCTCTATTGAAGCCAACTGCAAACGATTCGCAGGAAATCCTACTTACATGGCTATGTGTTGTCTCCTGCGTCATTTGTCCATATTGGCCATGAACCAGTATGGTGCGTCACGACGGCTGATTCTATGTGCAGATCGAGCGAGGCATAGGAGAATGTTGGTGGGGTGTAGAAGACGGCGACGACGATGATGATGATGGTGGCGCTGGTTAGTGAGCGGGTTGAGGACAGTGATGACAGCAACAGTGACAACGATGTCAGTGAAACAAAGGGCACAAAGTATGTGACGGCTATGCTGACAATATATTCCCCTGAGACGTAGATTGGACGAGGCCTAGAGGGGGGTCTCAACTCAAAGCAGTAGCCATTTTGTGTACATGCGATTGTTAGTAGAGTAAGATGACCACTTGTTAAGGTTCTGGTGTCCTCCCGAACTCATCTCTCGTTACAGGATGGGAAGTACAAACGAAGCAAGCTACGATATTCGAGAACTAGGGCATATAGAACCTAAAGTTGAGGGGCAACAAGAGCTACCCGTTGAGCGTTTGCCACTTGAGAACGCCAACAACAATTATTTTACTGGGAGAGCAGAAGGAAGAAAGACGTGACAAGAGACTAAGATAACGACACAATTGGATTGGCTAATTGCGAGCCGAAAAGCACGGTCTGCTTTAACAGTAGACATACGAATCACTTGGATGATTAAACTTCTCAGAGGACACTGCTGGATCTAAGAGTGCCTTTGCACTGAACATACGTACCTTTGTGTGAAGGAATTTACAGGCTAGAATGTTAAACGTATGGAGCACACAATTTGAGTTTCTTATAAATTAACTCAGTGTCATTAGATTAGATGGAGATAAAAATGTTGTTCGGAGCCCATGCGGTGAGCTTGGAACTCGTATGTGCGTGACCCCAGAAGGATGCAATGAGAAGCATAGTTACTGATTAAGTAATCAGCTATTTTTGCTACTAAAAGAAAAGATAGGCACTATTTGAAAGCAGCATATCCTAGATCATAAT
Organism: Varroa jacobsoni; assembly: GCF_002532875.2. Taxonomy (NCBI): domain Eukaryota; kingdom Metazoa; phylum Arthropoda; class Arachnida; order Mesostigmata; family Varroidae; genus Varroa; species Varroa jacobsoni. The sequence continues at coordinate 2,594 of NW_019213818.1, read as the reverse complement.
TTTGTCGAGGGTAGAAATTACCATATTGTTGACTAGATGTCACCAATACCTAATGATTACAATGAGATTGACGGAAAATGCAAGCAATGAAGAAAATATAAAGACGCTATTGCTTCTTCCTTATTAGTGAGCCAAGCAAATAATAATAATAAATATGAAGAAAAATAAAGTAAGCACGCTCATCATCGCCGTGTGCGCGCTAACACATGCATTAAGACTCTTAACAAGAAATAGATTTTGATTAAGACGTAATAATGATACACTTGTTTAGCAATAAACGAGTACTGTAAAAGACTGTACATGATTCCTGCTCACTTGTATAATATTGTGCTTGCTAGGCTAGGATATTTCCGTGATGGTTCCATTTTGCAGGCATGCACGTTCTTAGCCCCTCTGGTGATCCATTCCTGCTTTATAAAAACAAGACGAGTTTCTAAAAAAAAAAGTGGCCACCCCCTGGCTATTAAATGGCCATTACTCACAAGCGTCAGACCAAGCTTAAGATGAAGAAGACATCTGAATCTGTGCGAATGTGGGCATAACGGTCAAATTTCCCAAAAATAGGTTCAGTGATGAGGAGTTATCCCCTCGCTCTCTCTCTCTCTCTCTCTCTCTCCTAGTGTTACACTTCGTCTGCCCTCACCCCGCCCGCAGCACCCATTCTTATTTTCTGCGGCAGCAATACGCGAGGACAAGTTCACGAAGAAAACTTGAAGCACTACTTCGACCTTCACTAATGCTATTCCTCTTGTGTTGAAGGCTCCTGTCTTACTCGCAGTGCCGTTTAACTGGCCCTTAGAAAGCCTTAATGCTCATACTGGTCATAGGAGCGGCTTTCTACCTTCTGCGACTCCTCCTTCGCAGCGAGGCCTAAGACAGCAGACCGCAGCCTCTACATTTGTCTCGTCCACCACTACCGCCGTCGCTGCCACTCGATGCATCTAGCAACGAGGACCAACTTCACCTTCACACTCGGGCAAGAAACGGCCAAGCATCAAACAAATGAAGGAAAAGAACGCTGCGTTAGCGGTGGCCGTGCTGTTTGTGTATGAGTAGAACGGAGCCCGCTCTCGAAGGAGAGTGGTCGCTGGCACAAGATTCGATGTAGTTACAACAGCAAATAGACGCATCGGTACAGCATTGCAGAAACAGAGGGGTTGCAATGAGAGGTCCTTTTGCTCATATACAAATCCAAAAACTTTTGATCTTATCGTTTTTCAAAGCTAGGGAACAAGCGTGGTGTAGGATAGTTGGGGGTGAATTAGGGGAGCTTTTGGAAAGCAAAGAAATAGCGAGGATAGAAGGATAGGACGGGATAGATAAGGAGCGAAGGCAGGGAAGGGGGAGGAGAGAAGTATAATCATTAATATTCTAATTTGTAGCAGCGGCAACAGCAGCGTTTCTTTTGGCGGCGGCTTCTCTCAATGCTGTTGCAAAGGCCCCGAATGGTGGCGTTGCTGTTACAAGAATCTACCTCGGTTGCTTGTTGAAGCGAGTGAATGAGCAAGTGAGGTTTTCATTCGCAACGCACGGAACGCAGACGGAAACCTCTTCCCTTCTTCCGGCGCTCGCTCCACTCCTGCCCGAAACGCATTCGTCAGTTTGTCAGTCTCACCGCAGAAACTGGTGGAAGCAGCAACTATCAGCGGGCTTCAGACCGCTCTGAAGTTCTACTGGTGCGCGAATTGAACGCCATCAACGTGGCGAAATACGAGTGTAGAAAGAAACGTTGGAAAGCCCGGAATGATTTGCCTGTTTCTTCGTCACTCTTCCCGATTTTAATTTGAATACCATTAACGCGAGCAGTAGCAGCAGACGCGACGGTGAAAACTTTATTACTAACCACTCCACTGGAAATAAAAAAAAAAACACAGATAGATATGAATGAGGTAGCGGGAACCAAGTAGCAGCACAGAGGAGCCAAGTGATATTCCCAGGATTGTTGAGTGACCATTTCTGCAGCACCCTGCCGCGCATGTACTATTAAGTTAGTCAACTAAAGATATGCTTTGCGGTTGGGAACCCTTTGTACGCTGTACTGTTAAATTTTAAAAGTAGGCAAAATCAAATCAGGCGCCTTTTTTGACTATAGTTAACCAACATATCTTTATAGATATCGATAGTGCATCGAAAAAAAGATTACTCGTACCGAATCCCTGCAAATTTTGGCAATCTTCTCCACTTGGGTTAAACACGTAAAAAGGCAAAAAGTCATACGAACTCACATGTGGTGTGCTTTTGCAGCGAATTTTATTTATTTCAAATAAATATTACGAACAAAAGATTTTTCATTCGCATAACGTGTTATTTTGACAAAAACAGAGCTGACTGGCTACAAAATCTGCAATACGTGGTATGTATATATATATATATAGCAGAGCTCACGTCAATAAGGGTCCAATAATATATGTCTATTACTGCAAGTAATCTCTGTAAATTAAAATAAGCTGTTTTCTTCTTTTTTTTTTTTTTTTTTTGATGCATTTTTCCCAAAACTACTCTTTGGTTCATCTTCTAAATACGACAATGAACTTTGCCGTATTGATACCATGGAGTCACTCATTCGCGCTAATAAGGACATATTGAGAAGTGGG